>NC_056727.1:948237061-948352061 GCF_019279795.1 Protopterus annectens
GATTGGGGAAGGAGAGATGGGGCGGAAAAAAGGCATGGAGGTCGCCCCTCCAGAGGGAGAGGGACCTGGCAAGACTCCCATCTGAATTTGGGTCTGAAGAAATCTCTGCATCATCCTGTCCATATCCATGTCCGATAGGCTCCGAGTCGACCTCGAAGAGGCCACCGACTCGGAAATGGCTGGTCTGCGCAGAGGGCTAGAGGGCCTCGGGTCCGAATGCTCCAACAGCTCTGGTGAGAAATGCGGTGACCGGAGCCGAGGAGAAACAGGCCTCATGGTCTTGGATAGTGGACTGAGAAAGAGCTCCCTGTCTGGGGATCTCTTGTGATGCCTGTCTTTCTTTTTCTCCCTTTCTTCTCTGCATCTTTCCTTTTCCTTCTCCTTTTCTTTATCTTTGTCAGACTCGCTGACTGATGATCTGTCCTTAGAAGACCCATAGCCAGACGAAGAGGAAAGTTGAGTCCCTGTCTGTGGAGGTGCACTAGCGAACAAGGCCGAGGCAGAATCCAGCATGACAACGGGGAGAAGGCCTTTGGTAACTAGCTTGGCCTTATGATCCCTAAGGGCCCTGGGGTTGAAGCCTGAACAGATAGCACACTGGGTGGATAAATGTGCCACTGCTAGACATATCACACACAGAGTGTGACCATCAGCAGGGGAAAGCTTATGGCCACACTCTGTACATTTTTTGAATGCAGGCTTTGGCTGATTAGCCATAGTCCTGCACTCAAAGGTAAAGGTACTACCTTCCCAACAAAAAAACACACACACACAGGTAGGGGAAGGGCAGGCCTGAGTACTATTCTACTACAAAAAAAAACTTTTTTTTTTTTTTTTTTACACTAACGACCAACGCGTTACTACAGAAGGGGAGGAAGGGTAATCCTACACAAGCACACTAGATATAATCAAAAGTTTCCACTTACTATTTCTTTTTAGCTCAGAGCAAAGGAGACCACGATGCACACTACTGGCGCGGCAAACGAGATTGGGTCCAAAATAATATTTCGCCTTTTGGCACCGTGGTCAAAAGACCAGTAAGTTGTATAGAAGGGAGGGGTAGTGACCTGAGTTGAGAATACTATTTTTGGTGCCAAAAGGGGCATTTGTACTGTAGCAGAAGTTTGTAAGGTAGAAGATGAAGTTTTTGGTGGTTCCTAGGTGCTTGAGGCATTGGTGCCGAGGACAGTACCATAGTTGATGACTGAGGCCCTGGTACCGAGGACGGCACCATAGAAGGGGTTAGAGGCCTTGGCGCCGAGATTACTGGTGTCAGTTTAGGAAGTTTTGCCTTTGGTTCAGTAGATTTAACCAATTTTGAGTCACAAATATGTGGAGAGGAAGGTACAGATTGGCTCTTCTTTTTGTGTTCCTTTTTAGGAGTTCAGCTCTCCAGCACAGATATAGCCTCCGAGAAAGGAGTTTTTAGGAGACCTTTGAGTATCAATTTATTTTTTCTTTCCATCAAGGTACAGGTGCTAAAGCCCATCCATATGTTGGATGGGGGTTGAACTTTCAGACGCTGTACCCTGAGACAGTAAACATAAGACAAATGACTATCTGAATTTGGCATTTTCCTGCTACACTGATCACACTGCTTAAAGCCTGTTGTTCCTTTTTTATCAGCCATCATCAATAATGAAGCAATCAGCAAAATACAAACTCACACAGTCAAGGAAAAGAAGGAGAATTTTTTTTTTTTTTTGTTACCAACAATGGTAAAAAAGAGAAGTACCCAATGGGTAAAGAAAGAAATAGAGAATAGAGGGGGGATACCAGCAATGGCACTGAAAGTTACCTCAGAGGCAAAGGAAAGCCTGTACCAGCAATGGTACAAAAATGCCAAGACCTTGTTAAAGAAATAAGAAAGAAGTACTCAAGCAGGTAAGGAAGGGTAGCAAACTCTAAACAACTACTAAAGAATTAGAACTTTCATAAGGTAAATGAAGAAAAAGTTTAAGGAAGTATACATTTTTAAATGACTTAGCTTGAGAGATGGCCTGACACATCATCATACTATACTCAGCAAACGAGATCTGAGGTGACAGAGAGAGAGGCACTATGAGTAAGCTTAACTCGAGTGTTTTTTGGCTGGTGCAAGCTTGTTATAACAGCTGACTCAGTTCCGAGGATGGAACTGATACCCATCAATAAGGAATGAATGAAGATTAATAACATCAGATCAATTATTTCCTAAATTCTTTAGTTCTACTGAGGTAGAAAAGTAATTGCCTGTGAACATCCGACAAGTGTAGGCAATATTCCTCTTTACTGGAAAAATTGGGAAAGAAAACAGGCAATTCTATACCTTGATTAATATTGGATTCTGTTACCACTTTCGGAAGACAGGATGGATTGGTTCCGAGTGTAACTCTATCCTTATGGAAAATTAAGTAAGGGGGTTTTGAACATAAAGCCTGCAATTCAGAAACTTGTCTTGCAGAGGTTATAGGTATAAGGAGAAGCATTTTCCAAGAAAGGAACTTTAAGTCACAAGTATCCACTGGTTCAAAGGGGTAAGTACCAGTGATTGTAGAACAACAGTCAGGTCCCATAGGGGTAGAGGGTCTTTAAATGGAGGCTTTAATCGAATAGTTCCCTTGATAAAAACCATACATAGTCTATGTGAAAATGTAGTTCTCTGAAGCCATTATGAAAATTAGAGATGGCAGCTAGAATGACCTTAACAGTAGAAGTGGAAGCTCCTTTAGCACAAAGGATGGACAGAAATTCTAAAACTCTTTCCACAGGAGCTGAAAAAGGGTCAATACCATTATCACAAGTCTAGACTGAGAATCTCTTCCACTTACTGAAGAAGCGATTCCTTTTGGATGGTTTGTATGATGCCAGCAAACTTTTTTTGTACCAGGGATGGTATATCATTATGCCTGGCAACTAACAAAACTAGAGGAACCAAGCAGTTACCTTGAGACTTTGAAGACTGGGATGCACCAATCCCTGAGGGTAAGACAGAAGGTCTGGAACTGGGTCTAGAATCCATGGACATGAACTAGATAAAGCCACAGGAAGGGAAACCAAATTTGTTGTGGCCAGTAGGCTGCAATCAGGATTACTTTGCTTCTCTATCTGGCTGCTTTCTTGAGAAAGAGTGGGATCACAGGGAAGGCACAGAGGAGACCCAGGAGCCAATCGAGGAGAGTGTCTCTCGGGAACTCCACTTGAGGGGAAATTAGATTATACACTTGTTGTTTTGGGGTGATGCAAAAACATCGCAGGTAGTCTGGCCCCAGCGACGAAAGATCTTCTTTGCTATCTTGGGATTGAGAGACCACTCGTGAGGCAGTAGAATGCATCTGCTTACTTTGTCCCCTATCATGTTTGAACTCCCCGAGATGTGCATTGCTATCAGAAAGCGGTTGGAGGCAATGACTCATTGCCACATTCAGAGGGCTTCTAGACACAGGGGATAGAATTTGGTTCCCCCTTGCTTGTTGATGTACCAGACTATGGACATGTTGTCTGATTAAATTGCAACTGTTCATTGAGGGAGGGCAAACTGAAATGCTTGCAACGCTAGCAGCACTGCCCTCAACTCCTGGACGTTGATATGCAGACTGACCTCTATTGGGGACCAGTGACATCCATGGCCGCTATGGCTTTGGGTAAAGGAACTGACAAAGGGACAACCCAAAATAATTTCTTTGGATTCCATCCAGCAGGATAGGTCCCTTTTGCAGCGAATAGTGATAAAAATGAGGTAGTTCTTTGGATGGGTTAGAATAGACCATTGATTTGCAAGAAGACATTGCAGTAATTTCATGTGAAATCTCGCTAGTGGGACCAGAGTGACAGTTGCTGCCATGGACCCCAAAGCTTGAAGCACCGGTAAGGCTGGTACTTTGTTTGTGCACACGAGAGAAGGTATGTGAGATTTTCTTTTCTTTTTTTTTTCCTTTCATCTTTATGTATGTATACTACATCTAATCTGGAAGCTTTACCCTATCTCCTTCCAGTCCTTGCCAAACACAGTATAATATTAAACTTTATATTGTTTATCAGAATGTTTATTTCAAATTTATATTGTTATAAGAATGTTACCATACTTCTATAGTTTTTTATTTTCCTTTTTGTATTTTCTTTTTTTGTATTTTTGTATTTTTCTATTTTCTCTTTGTAATTTTGCATACGTCTTGGAGCTTTTCTCCTCGGGCCTCTACTGAAAATGGACATATATCCAGTTAGACTAGCCCGGTCAACAAATGTAAAATAAATAAATAAATAATCTGTGAAGGGGGAGGGAGGCTATGCATGTGAGGGTGTTCAAACAATCCGCAGTGAATTCCATATCCTGAGATGGAGTCAGTTGAGACTTTGTATGATTGACCATAATGCCTAGAAGCAGGAACAATTGTAGGGTGAATTCTATTGTATGGAGCTTTAGATGTCTGGTGGAAGCCGTGATGAGCCAGTTGTCTAGATAAGGAAACACCCGGAATCCGTGCAATCTCAAGTGAGGTGTTATTGTTGCCACACATTAACATACAACACCCTGGGGGTTGTGGTGAGACCAAAGAGCAGCACCCTGAACTGACAGTGACTGACTCCTAGCCGAAAGTGGAGAAACCTTCTTGAGCGTTTCTCCATTTTTATGTGGTAATACGCATCTTGAAGGTCTACTGAGCATATCCAATCATTTTCCTCTAGAAAGGGAAGTACTGACTGAACCATGATGATCCGGAATTTGGGCTGTTGAATAAATTTGTTTAGAATGCTGAGATCCAAAACTGGTCTCCAGTCCCTTGTCTTTTTTCTCTTGTGCCAATATGTACGCCAACCTTGCCATGGCTACAAGGGAACATCAAAATATTTTAAAGGAGGATTTGCATGACTATGTAATTTTTTACCAAAGGTTTGTGGATGACCTCTTCCTGTCATGGGAAGGAGGAGAATCCAAATTTAAGTTATTTTTAGATGATATCAACAACAGTACCCAGTTTTTGAAGTTTACTGCTAAGAGCTCTACTAAATCTATTGAGTTATTGGACATTATTATAATAAGGAAGGATACATGGGACTTCTCTACAGAAATTTTTTGGAAAGATTGCTACAGGAACACCTATGTACACAGACATAGCATGGATCCACAGCATGTGTTCAAAAATGTCATGAAAGGTGAACTCTATGGACACCTAGATTAACAGCAGATGATAATATATTTTTAAAAGAGCTCAATAGCTTGGAGGTGAAATTCATTGAAAGGTGTTATACCAAGAGGGAAGTAGAACCAATAATTTCTGCTATGGCCCTATTAAGAGAAAATAAAGGTAAATCTTATTTGTCTGATCCTAGTAATTATGGTGAACAGAAGCACTTTAAACATAAGTCTACAAGAATCCCTTTGAAATATTCTAGTAGTATTAGACTTTTACAGGAGGTCTACAGCAGAAATTGGAATATTTTATGTACAGATGACCGGGTTAAGACTTTGGTGAGGGATACACCAAGGTATGCCTATAAGAATAAAAAAATCTCTTAAGAGACTTTTATGTGGGCCTAAACATGGCATTAAGGAAAATGTTAATATTCCTAAATTTGATCATGGTATGCTTCCATGTAAAAAAATGCACTTTCTGCCATCTAGTGGACAGCAGTGGAAGTTTTATACATCCAGATACTAGGAAGACATTAACTTTCAGTCTAGTGGCTGATTTTAATACAATAAATTTAGTTTATTTAGCTTATTGTGTCTTTTGCTCATTTTATATAGGCATGACTACACGTAGGTTACATGATCGCATTAGAGAACATTTATATGATATTTCTGGGAAATCAGAGATGAATGCGCTAACAAAACATGTTATGGAGTCAGGTACACTACACACATTTAAATTTATGGTTATTGAGAGGGTATGGTTAGGAAACAGAGAAGGTACTGCTAGAAATAGGGTTGAAACAAAGGAATTAGAATGGATAATCAGGATGCGAGCTACTATGGGCAAGGGTTTAAATAATAAACTGTCTATTAAACCCATATTAATTAATATACAGCTGAGCAGATAGTTTTAATGTGCAATTTTTATGCATTTATAGATATATAATGTAAGATTACTTCAGGTATACTTTTTTATATATTTTTGTATGTATATGTTTTATATTGTATTAAATGAATGTGTGTTAATTGCAAATTTTCTATGACTGGATGATGCTGATTTAAATAACAGGAAGTGAAGTGATTCATTGTCTGATGAAGCGGTTTCAAGCTGCGAAAGTGCTTACTCTCTTGCCTTTGGAATAAACGTACATGATTTTATCTGCTGTGGTCTGGTACCTCCTTTTATTTTGTTTTGTACTGATTGTAGTTTTGGGGGATCGGTTTACCTGTACCACATTTATATTTTTTGGCTTCATGTTATTTGCTGTAGTGTGGTACAAAGACATGGCAGAAGGTACTACCATGGTACTGGAATAGGATTATATGCCGGGATCGAATAGCAGTAATAAATCAAGGCAAAGGAACCTGTTCTCTATGATTGAAAATAAAGAAAATCCACTTTTAAATTTTCTACCAATGGCTTTATTCATACCACAAGATGCTGACTTTGAGTATGATTCTGCTGCTATGAGAAGATAAGTAAGTTAGAGAATGATGCTCGTAAACCTATTTGTTTGCGTTTACAAAGATTTTACTTTGAAGCTTGCCTTAATTTACATATTGTACCTCCTGGGCTCAGGGTGCTTAATATGCCCATCTATGGGAATACTTACAAGGATTTACTTGTACAATGGCAGCAAATCAACTTAGAAACCAGTTTTAACTACATGTGGCTTTTGATAGAATTTTGTATGCTGGAGGAGGATCTGTTGGCTTCAAATGTGTGTAGAACTCAAATGGAGCTCTATGAGAGGTATCCACCCTCTATTGTGGATATTAAGATGGACCATATCACTGAAATAATTAATGTCTAGGAGTTGCAACTACTAAACTACAAAAAGAAAAAGATCCAGAGAGATACCAATGACTTTGCCAATGGCCAAGTATTTGCATGGCTGAGAGAGGATTATTCTAATAATTCTACTTTAGGTTCTCGCAACAATATTCAATAGACTGCAACTGTTATTTTCAATTATGCTATAGCTGGTTCCACCTTATCAGAAGCTATTGATGCAACTATCATAGGAAACCAGGAAGTTTTGCCCTTCTTGCAGAACACTCAGAGAGCGTCCGCTAGTAACGTGGGAATGACTGAGCCTCCTCTCGTAGGTGGAGCATGTAGGAAAGATGGCAAGCAGGCCATTAGTGTTGATGGCAATGTGAATTCACGCTCTTTAATATTCCCGGGGAACAACAATTTAACAGTACCTTATCCCATTCGCTCAACACATTTTCACGAGCGGTCCCAAAGCAGAAGCCGCTTAAAATGGAAGTCATCAGCAGAGGAGGACAACGCTCTTACAATCAAGAAGATTTGGCAAATGAAGAACACTCGTTAGTTTGGAATATTTCCAAATGGAGCCTTACGAAAGATGAAACCAGCGGTTTGAATAAAGGTATGACATTCATACCAGCTGCTAGAATGACTTTGACTAACAATAAAATTCAGCTTAAATCCTTTACTAGGAATTTAATGTTGAAATTGTAATATAATGATATTGATACCAATGTGAGTAGTTTGACATCATTTAGAAAAATTAGTAGTTATGTGCCCATTAACAATGGAGTAGTTGAAACTTTTGAAAAAGCATGTATTGAAGATATTTATAACTTATATGACCATAAGACTAGTATGAAATACTTTGTTAACCTAAGTAAAGGGGAAAGAGAAGCTGTAGAAACTTTGTGTCATGATCATTCTATTTGCATTAGGCCTGCTGACAAAGGGGGATCCTTTGTAGTGATGGACTACATATTTTATAGCGATGTTATGTTATCTATGTTAAATGACACTGCAGTTTATGAATCTATCGATCCTGAGCAGGTTAGACATTGCAGTACTAGGATTTGTAATGCCTTATCTGAATGTCTTCAATGTCGTTTGATTAGCACCCATTTATATAATTATTTTGTTTGAATGAACCAACTATTCAGATAGTTCAAGGACTTCCGAAAATCCATAAACACCCTTGTCTTCCACCAATGAGGCCGATAGTAGCGGGACAGGGATGGAGTACAGAGCCCCTCACCATTTATGTGGAACAACATTTAAAACCAATATTAGCTAAGAATAATTACATACTGAAGGATACTCAACAGTTTTGTGAGGGACCTGTATGATCACATTGGGAATAGAGCACCAACTGAGAATTGTCTGATGGTAACATTGGATGTTCAATCCCTATTTATTGTCATCCCTAATGGTTTAGGTATAGAAGTTTTGAAACAATATTTTGTGGAAGATATAATACAAAAGTTATAGATTTCTTGTGTCTCTTGGTGGAAATGATTTTGGAAACCAATATATTTTTGTTTGAGCAAGATATCTATAGACAGTTGGAAGGCCTAGCTATGGGAATATCTTGTGCTCATAGCTACGCCAACCTTGTCATGGCTATATGGGAACATTATAATATTTTTAAGGGAGGATTTGCATGACTATGTAGTTTTTCACCAAAGGTTTGTGGACGACCTCTTCCTGTTATGGGAAGGAGGAGAACTAGAAGTTATGTACTCACCATAACGTTCGATGTATGTGGTCCATCTTGCCTCACATTCTTACTCACGGGTTCGGAGCCGAACATCGGCTCCGACTCGGCCAACTTATTTTTCTAGCACGAAGTCTCTAATTGGCTGGGCTAACCTGGTATCCCATGTTGCACTGCTCCATAGCCCCAGATCTAGTTTGCAGCAATCCACAGTCACACCTCATGCACCACCACAGTTCAGTAAGGTAGAACACTATCCAGGGTAGCAAAGAAAAAACAACCAATACCAAAGGGTACTGAAGGCCAATGTCGCCACCAAATCTTCCAGGAGGGGGGACAGGTGGGAGGGAACGTAAGAATGTGAGGCGAGATGGACCACATACATCGAACGTTATGGTGAGTACATAACTTCCAGATGTTGTGTGGTCCAATCCCGTCTACATTCTTACTCACAGGACAGCGTCCCCAGCACCTCTATCCTGGGAGGCTCAATGGAAGATGCTCCTGAGAACAGTGGAACCAAAGGAAGTCTGGCCCCTAGAAGCCATGTCTAATTTATAATGAGCAATAAAGGTGTGGGGAGAAGCCCACGTGGCCACAGCACAAATGTCATCCAAAGATAGCCTGGAATGATAAGCTACTGAAGTGGAAACAACCCTGGTGGAGTGAGCCTTGACGGGGAATGGTAAATTTCTGCCTGCTGACGAATAGACATAGGATATGCAATCAGAAATCCATCTGGAAATTGTAATCTTAGAAATAGGGGAACCTGTTCTATTTTCTGAAAAGGACACAAACAGTTGGTCAGACTTTCGAAGTTGTTTTGTCCTGTGTAAGTAAAACCGAAGCTGCCTGTGTACGTTCAACTGATGAAATCTAAACTCTACCTTGTTGTAAAATTGAGGGAAGAAAACTGGCAGCTCAACAGATTGATTAAGATTAACGGTAGAGGTTACTTTCAGAAGAAAGGACGGATTAGGTCTCAAGGAAACCCTGTCCTTATGAAAGATTAAATACGGGGATTTGATGGACAACGTTTGAATCTCCTACACCTGTCTGGCTGATGTGATGGCTATTAAGAATGCAGTCTTCCAAGACAGAAATTTTAATTTACAGGTGGCAGCTGGCTCGAACGGTGATGAAGTCAGGGCTTGTAAGACAAAATTTACATCCCATGGCATGATGGGTTCTGACACAGGAGGCCGTAGTAACAAGGTGTCCCTTAAAAAGGCCTTACATAGTTTATGAGCCATGAGAGAAGGTTCGTAAGAGGTATGAAAATTAGAAATAGCGGCCAGCTGGACCTTAATGGTCGCAGGAGCAGAACCCTGCTGAAAAAGTATGGATAAAAAATCCAAAACAGCAGGGATGGGGGCTGTGAAAGGATCCAGTCCCTGGGCCTGAGCTCAAATTGAAAATCTTTTCCACTTGCTGGAATAAATCTTCCTGGTAGAAGATTTATGAGAAAAAGATAAAATGTGGACTACCTCAGGTGAAAAACGGTGTAGTCTGACTAAAGATGGAAGTGGAGTAGCCAGGCTGTCAACCTGAGGGTCCGCAGGGAGGGATGGGACTGTCCCGACATGTGTGTCAGTAGGTCTGGTGCTGGGTCCAGAATCCAAGGACTGTCCACTGCATACTGATGAAGAAAGGAGAACCAGACTTGGCGAGGCCAGTGTGGGGCAATTAGAACCATCTTGCTTCCCGAGGAAATGGCTTTCTGAATCACTCTTGGTAGCAGAGGAAACGGAGGGAAAGCATAGAGCAGACTGGGAGGCCAATCGTGGACTAGAGCATCCCTGGGTGACTCCCCCTGTGGGGGGGATCAGAGTGAAGTAATTGCTGCACTTGGCATTGTGGGGATTGGCAAAAAGATCGCAGCAAGACTGACCCCACCTGTTGAAAATCTGTTCTGCAACTCGGCGGTTCAGGGACCACTCGTAAGGCATCAGAATAGATCTGCTTAGCCTGTCTGCTATCACATTGGCCTTCCCCAGAATGTGCATTGCCACTAGGAACCATCGGGAAGACACTGCCCACTGCCACACTCACATGGCCTCTCTGCATAGGGGGTAAGATCTGGTTCCCCCTTGCTTGTTCAGGTACCACACCACGGACATGCTGTCCGAGTGAATCGCAATCGTTCCTAGGGGAAGAAAGCTCTGCAGTGCTTGCAACGCCAGTAACACCGCTCTCATCTTTAGAACATTGATGTGCAGATGTACCTTGTGATCTTGCCACGTGCCTTGGACCGTCCTGCCAAGATAATGCCCCCCCACCCCATCTGGGAGGTGTCCGTGGTCACCGTGGCAACAGGTGGCATCGGAATAAACGGATTCCCTTTGTTCAAGTTGGCGGAGCGTAGCCAACAACAGAGGTCCTGTTTGCACCGATCGGTGAGTAGGATCAAATGGGACAGGGGAAGTTTCTGAAAGGACCACTGGGCAGAGAGGAGCCACTGCAGAAGCCTCATGTGTAATCTGGCTAGAGGCACTAACATAATGGTGGCTGCCATGGATCCCAGGAGCTGTAGAACCCATCTGGTCTGAACCTTCTCAAGGGGTAACAACGTGTGAACCTGACCCTGCAACACTCCTATCCTTTCTTGGGGCAGAAACGCCCGCATATGAATGGTGTCTAGCTCTGCGCCTATAAATGTGACACGCTGTGAGGGCAGTAAGGGAGACTTTCCCCAGTTCAAGGTAATTCCTAGTTGATGACAAAGGGCAATGGTCATTTCCCTGGCCTGAATGAGAAGATGCCTGGTGGGGGCAGTGAGGAGCCAGTCGTCCCAGGTATGGAAACACTTGGAATCCTTGATGTCTCAGGTGAGCTGTCACCACTGCCAAACACTTGGTTAACACCCTGGGGGCTGTGGTGAGACCAAAGGGCAGGGCAAAAAACTGGAAATGACTGGCTCCCAGCCGGAAGCATAAGTGACTCCTGGATGCCCTGTCCATTTTGATATGGTAGTAAGCATCCTTGAGGTCGATGGAGCACATCCATACTTCTTTTCCCAGTAACGGAAAAATAGACTGAAGGGGATTCGGAACTTGGACTTTAGAACGTAGCGATTCAGTCAGCTGAGATCCAAGATGGGTCTCAGGTCCCTGTTTTCTCTTCACCAAAAAGAGTCTTAAGTAAGTCCCTAATCCGATCGGGTCTGAGGGGACAGGTTGGATGACTCCTTTTTCCAGCAACTTTGAAATTTCTAGTGTTGCGTGATCCCTTTGACTGGGTGGAATGTCTGGGTTTCTCTTGGCTGGGGGGGGGTCTGATAACAAGGGGATGGAATAACCTCCATTAACTATTCGAAGCACCCATCGATCCTGAGTGATACTTGAGCAGGCTTCCAGGTACAACGAAATGCGGCCCCCGACTGGCTCCGGAATAGCACAGTTGGGCAATACATCAGGGACGATGATAGGAAGGCCCGCGAAAGGAATCACAGTCTCCTGAATTGCGAGGGCATCCTCTGCCACTACGGCGGTGTCTCCCAGAATAGCCTCCCCCTCCTCTGCCTCTGGAGGGGGACTCACCTTGAGCGGCAGGGAAAGACTTCTGTGACTTTTTGAACCACATTTTTCCTCCCCTCTGAGCCTTGGGGTAAGGCCTACATGGAAGGGAAAAATTGACCCCTATGGCAGACAAGGTCTTTCCCTCTTGCTCGCATCTGTTGAGGGTGTCTTTCACTTTGGTCCCAAAGAGTGAGGACCCATCAAAGGGGGTGTCAGTGAAGGAAGACTTGAAGGCCTCCGCGAAATGACACAGGCGCATCCAGGCTTGCCTCCTGAGAGCTACACCTGAGGTAGCTGCCCTACTCACCCCTTCGGCTGCATAAGATATGAGCCTCATGGACGAGTTGACAATCGAGCCAAGAGTAGACAACTGGGCGTTAACCGTCTGCGTTAACACCTCTGGTACGTTACCCGTTAGAGTATCTCCTAACTCTTTAAGGAGATCTCTCTGGAGCCGAGTAAAATGACAAAGATAATTCAGAGACCGAAGGGTGAAGATTGCTGAAGAGAGGGTACGCTTCCCGTACCGATCCATACTCCTGGACTCCTTGTTAGGAGGATGGATGGAGGAAGAAGACTCGGCTACTTCCTGCTGAGTGGCCACCGCCACCACCATGGCATCCACAGAAACCCCTTTGGACAGGAACTCTTTCCCAGGGGGAGCTGAAAGAAATTTATTAGGGCATCTGGGTACAGGTTCCACCGAGTCAGGAGTCTCCCACATCCTTCGACAGATCAAATCTAGGAGCTCATCGAAGATTGGAGACACCCAGGAGGTGGAGGGTTGAGCCCCAAAGGCCTTGAGGAATACCGACTCCTCCTCAGAGGGGGTTTTGGACGACCACCCGCCTCTCTGCCTCAAAATCTCCAGGATATCGGAGAAAGAGACGTCATCCGAGGATGACTTAGGGGACCCTCTGACTCCTCGAGGTCAGTATCAGAAGTGAGAGACTCGTCCTGGGAGTCTACGTGCTTCCTCTTGCACAACTTCTTTCTTGGGGGCTCCTCAGGCACAGACTCCGAGGGGCCCTTAGAAAGTTGGGGACCACTCATGGGAGTATCCCCAGACCTTGGGGCTCTGCCGTCAACTGATAGGGGGACATCAGAGGCTCTCGCCGGTGTGGAAGGGGATGGAATGACCAATCCGGGTGATGTCACTGAAGATCTGGCCAGTGCGCTCCTCATGGCTTCGAAGGTGGGTCCCCCCCGAATCCAAGGACCGACCAACCTCCGAGGCCACGACCGTAGCAGGAGTTCCCCGAGCCGAAGCGCCGAGAGGGAGGCTCGGAACAGACATAAGTCCTGAAGTATCCCCCTCGGGCCTGACAGAGGAAACCCGAGTTCCGAAACCAGAGAACGGAGCCGACATGGTTGGAGCCGACATCGGCACCGATAAACCCTTAAGAGGTATCGGAGCCAGCAGAACATCACCCGGAGCAGAGCACTCCAGCTCCGAAGACAAGGAGGTGCTCGGAGGAGGAACCATCGGTGCACTCATCGGCACTGGCTCCGGAGCCGACTGGGTCAGAGCCGAAAATAATTTTGCCAACACAGGCGACTGCAGGAGCCTCTGGACCACCCTATCCACATCCAAATCAGAGAGTCTGGTGGATTTGGAGGAGAGAGAAGGTGACTGTGATCTCCTATCTGGAGATCCATGTCTAACACTAGGAGACCAGCTCCGAATGGGCTCTAACAGAATTGGAGCCGAGGCTGATTCAAGAACCACAGCTACCTCTTGTGTCCCCGAGGACAAAGGAGCCGAGGAGGTAGAATCCAATTTGGTAGTCTTCTCCAGTGGCTCCGATGAAACAGATGGAGCCGGAGATCTCTTCTTAGCCTTAGAAGTCTTGGCTTTAGTTTGGGAACCAGAGGAAGAGTGCAAGGACTCCTCAAAGGAAGGCTTTAGAAGACCCTTCAGTATAAGTTTATTTTTTCTTTCCTGTAGCACCCTCGGACTGAAGGCGTGACAAAAGCTACAGGACTTTTGTAAATGTATAGCCCCTAGGCAGTATACACAAATGGAATGTCCATCTGTTATGGACATCTTGTAGCTGCATTTAGAACATTTCTTAAGGGTTTATGTTCCTTTTGATCCTTTGACATATCAATGACCACTGAACACAAAACAAACAAGCAACAGGACTCTAGTCCAAAAACGGTTAAGGCGGGAAACTACCGCTAACAACTACTGACAAAAATCTCTAACTTAAACGATTCTTGAAACGACTAACCCACACACACACACACACACAGGAGCGAGGAAAAAACGCTTTTTATACAGGAAAATTTAGACAAAAACTATACAACGGAGGGAGGACTAGGTCCTCTAAATTAAACAGGCCTAGCCCGTCGGAACAGAGGGATACCAACAAAAATCACTCGCACCACAACACACACTAAACAACAAGAGCAAATAGCTATTAAAATAGCTTTTGTGAGGAAAACCACAATATTCAGTGAGAAAAAAGAAGTTTTAAAGCTACTTAGCCACAGCCAAGCGAGACCACGTCCTAGCTACACGAGCGGCAAACGAGATCTGGGGCTATGGAGCAGTGCAACATGGGATACCAGGTTAGCCCAGCCAATTAGAGACTTCGTGCTAGAAAAATAAGTTGGCCGAGTCGGAGCTGATGTTCGGCTCCGAACCCGTGAGTAAGAATGTAGGTGAGATTGGACCACATAACATTCCATTTTTAAGTTATTTTTAGATGATATCAACAATAGTACCCAGTTTTTGAAGTTTACTGCTAAGAGCTCCACTAAATCTATTGAGTTCTTGGATGTTAATATAATAAGGAAGGATACAGGGGACTTCTCTACAGAAATTTTTCGGAAAGAGTGTTACAGGAACACCTATGTACACAGACATAGCATGCATCCACAGCATGTGTTCAAAAATGACATGAAAGGTCAAGCTCTTAGGACATCTAAATTAACAGCAGATAATAAGAAGTTATGTACCTACCATAACGTTCCATGTTAGTTGTCTTCTTCTCGCCTTCTTTCTTGCTGGATGGGTTCGGAGCCGATCCTCGGCTCCGACTCGGCCAATACTAAAGCTTGAGAGCTAATTCCACCGGCTTGAGGCTCCCCTATATCCCACAATGCTAGGCAGTAACTACTCAGATCTCGTTTAATAGCTATAACAAGCAACCCTAGTCTCCATAGAATGGAGTAGGGAAACCCACCTCAAAACAACCTGCGTAAAAGGTATCGCAGACCTCAGAAAGGAGAAAAGAGGTGGAAGAACATGTGGGAATGACGACTTCCAGAGGAAGAACACAAACTGAATTCTGTCGGTCTGTCCAGGCTTGGGGGAAGGAGGGTGGGACGCAAGAAAGAAGGCGAGAAGAAGACAACTAACATGGAACGTTATGGTAGGTACATAACTTCTTAATGTTAAGTTGCCAATCTCGCCTTCATTCTTGCTGGATGGGACCGCGTCCCTAGCACCTTATCCCGGGTGGCCTATCAGAACAGACTCTTGAGAACAGTGGAACCAAAATTGGCACGGCTTCTGGAAACCATGTCCAATTTTTAATGTGAAATGAATGTATGAGGAGAAGCCCAGGTGGCTGCTGCACAAATGGAATCTATTGGCAGCCTATCCTGAAAAGCTACGGATGTAGCTAATGCCCTAGTTGAATGAGCTCTAGGTCTTGAGGGTAGTTTTTGATGTCTGATCTCATAGATGAAGGTAATTGTAGAGGTGAGCCATCTAGAGAGGGATACTTTAGTAACAAGAAGGCCCAATTTCCCTTCCGCATATGACAGAAACAATTGATTAGATTTCCTGAATTGTTTAGTCCTGTCTAAGTAATATCTAAGTTGGCGATGAACATCCAAAAAATGCAGCTTTTGTTCCGACCTGTTCGAATAGTTAGGGAAAAAGAAGGAGATCAATAATTTGGTTTAGGTTTACTTGAGAGGAAACTTTAGGCAAAAAGGATGGATTAGTACGGAGGGATACCCTATCTTTGTGAAACACTAAGTAAGGAGGATGACTGCACAGAGCATGGAGTTCAGATACCCTTCTCGCTGAAGTTATAGCTACCAGAAAAAGTGTCTTCCAAGAAAGCAACTTCAGAGAACATGAAGCCAGTTCAAGGGGAAGGATTAAGGATGCCAGAACCAAGTTCAAATCCCATTGAGGCGGGGAATCTTTGATTGGAGGTTTGAGAAGAAATACGCCCCTTAAAAAGGCTTTACAAAGTTTGTGAGCCATGATGCTAGACTCTGAAACACCAACATGAAAATTAGATATAGGTTCATAGGTTCATACTAGGCTATCTGCCCGAGGGCATTTATAAGCCTAGCCCATAGTTTTGTGGCTTACGCCACCCCTTTAGTTTGGAGAAACTATGCCCATTATTTTGCTGTGCCTCTGTCGAGCAGTGACACTGAGGTAACCCCTGGGGTGTATCTGCGATCTCCCATCCATTGGTCAAGATTCCTCTTGAACAAGGCCAGCGAGGTGCTCTGCCTCACATAAACCGGGATTTTGTTCCACAGCATAGGGAGTCTTTGGGTGATGAATCTATCCCTCCAGCACGTCCTATTAATAACCGTGTCGAGGTTTAAGTCTCCCACCCTTGTGGCTCTGAGGGATCTAGATTTTTTGAGATGAAGCATGTTCATCAAATCTGGGTTTGACATGGCCTTGTATGTCAGGCATAGGTCACCTCTGAGCAAGCGGTAAGCAACTGAATATAACTGGAGTTCTTTCAGTCGGGCAGCATAAGACAGACTTTTGAGACCCTTTATCCTTTTGGTGAGGAACTTTTGTAGCCTCTCCAGCTGCTGCAAGTGTCGGGTCAGATACATTCCGAATGGGGCATTGTACTCGATCATTGGTCTGATGAGTGATGAGTATAGGGAGACTATGACTTCCCTTGATCTAGATTTGAATCCCTTCATGATAAGGTGGGCAATGTAGAAGGTCTTCCTAACTACTTTAGCAATATGAATGTCGAATGAAAGGCTACTGTCAACCTGGGTTCCCAGGTCCCTAATAACTTCTTCTGTGTTCAGGGGATTGCCACCTATATGGTAGCTAGGGGTAACCTTATTTTTCCTGAAGGGTATGACTATGCATTTCTTGGCATTTAACTTTAGGCCATGGCTCTGGCACCAGTTATCCGTTTCTGTGAGACCCTTCTGAAGGATATCTGTGTCGGATGTGTTTTCCACTATGGCGCCCAGTTTGCAGTCATCTGCAAACTTTGTCAGCCATAACCCTCCTGTGTTTGCTTGTACTTCAGAAAAGTAGATGCCAAACAAGAGTGGGCCCAGGACTGAGCCCTGTGGGACACCACTTGTGACAGGCTTTGAGTCTGACATGGCGCCAGCAACTCTGACCCTGTGGGTTCAGTCACTCAGCCAGTTTGCAACCCATCTTGTAATGTATGGGTTTACATTTAAGTTGATGAGTTTTTCAATGATACCCGAGTGAGGTATTGTATCAAAAGCCTTCGCCAGGTCTAGGTAGGCTGTATGGACTGCCTTTCCTAAATCAATGGCATTGGTGACTGTTTGAAAAAGTCAACCAAGTTTAGAAGGCATGATCTGCCTTTGACAAAGCCAAACTGGGTTGGATCCAAAGTCTGCAAGTTCCCTATGTCTTTATTTATGAGATCCATTATGATCCTCTCCATGGCTTTGCAGATAAGGCTTGTCAAGCTAATGGGACGGTAATTTCCAGGGTCGGTGGAGGCACCGCCTTTGTGGAGTGGGACCACAGTCGCTGCGCCACTCCTGGGTGATCCGGAGGTGAGACTAAGATTAAACAGCTGTCCTAACTGTGGGTTTAATTCCTCGTTGAGTTCATGGAGCACACAGCCGGGGACACCATCAGGTCCCATGGATGCTGTGTTCTTTGCCTTGGAGAGAGCAGTTCCCACCTGGGCGTTAGAGATGTTTGGGGGGCTACAATCATTTGGCAGCCAATTGAACTCTAATGGTAGATGCAGATGATCCTAAATGAAAGAGTTCTGCTAGAAAGTCTAGAATAGACTGGATAGGTGCAGTAAAGGGATCTATGTTTTTTGATGTTGCCCAAAAAGAGAAGCGTTTCCATTTGCTACTATAAAAATTCCGGGTAGAAGATTTATGAGAGGCTATCAAGATATCTCGGACCGAGCAAGATATTGAGGGAAGCCTGGCTAAGGTTGGAATCGGGGAAACCACGCTGTGAGGTTTAGAGAAGGCAGAGAATGGTGCAGCTGACCCGATTGGTGGGTTATCAGATCTGGTACTGGGTCCAGATGCCAAGGCTGCTCCAAAAGGTAACGATGAAGAAACGGAAACCATATTTGTCGAGGCCAGTAAGGGGCAATGAGGATCATTGTCACTCTCAAGGCGATGGCTTTTTGAATTAGTTGAGATATCAGTGGAAAGGGGGGAAAGGCATATAGAAGTCCCCGGGGCCAATCGTGGACTAGAGCGTCTCTGGTGGGATGGCCTGGTAACGGGAAGAGAGTGAAGAAGTCGTGACACTTGCTGTTTTGGGGAGTAGCAAAAAGATCGCAGCAAGGCTGGCCTCATCTTAGGAATACTTCTTCTAGAACTGATTTCTTTGGAGACCACTCGTGGGGCATGAGAATTGCCCTGCTCAATTTGTCTGCAATAACGTTGGATTTCCCGGGAATGTGCGTTGCTATCAGAAAACGCTGAGAAGAGATCGCCCATTGCCAAAGTCTGAGTGCCTCTCGACATAAAGGGTATGATCTGGTTCTGCCTTGTTTGTTGATGTACCACACTACGGACATGTTGTTCGTTTGAATTGCAATAGTCCCAGTGGGAAGAGAGTCATGAAGGGCTTGCAACGCTAAAAGCACTGCTCTCATCTCTAAGACGTTTATGTGCAAGTGGCACTCAAAAGGTTGCCACGTGCCTTGGACTGTCCTGCCCTGATAATGCCCCCCCCCCCACCCGATCAAGGAGGCGTCTGTAGTCAACGTGGCGACTGGGGGGGGGGGGTGAAGGGTCTTCCTCGGAGAAGTTGAGGTGATGTGATCCACCAAGACAGTTGATTCTTGCATGATTGAGTTATCAATATGGTATGGGACATCGGGAGCTGTTGAAAGGACCATTGAGTAAACAGCATCCATTGGAGGATCCTCATGTGAAAGCGAGCTAAGGGGAGAAGGGGAATAGCTGCTGCCATGAGTCCTAACACCTTCAAAACTAGTCTGGCTTTGACTTTGTTGCATTGTAAGAGAAGGAAAACTTGCTTTCGAATGTCTGACACTCTCTGCTCTGTGAGTCTGGCTGAAAGATTGAGTGTGTCTAAGGTGGCGCCTATAAAGGTAATAGACTGACAAGGCGACAAGGCAGATTTTTCGAAATTTATCGAAATGCCTAGAGCTTGGCAAGATTGGATGGTGAAGTCCCTGGATAGAAGAAGCTGATGTCTGGTGGTGGCGGTAAGGAGCCAGTCGTCTAAATATGGAAACACCTGGAATCCTTGACGTCTCAAGTGAGCCGTGACCACTGCCATGCATTTGGTAAACACATGGGGGGCTGTAGTGAGACCAAAGGGCAGGGCCCTGAACTGGTAGTGACTGGCTCCCAGCCTGAAGCGGAGATATCTCCTGGAGCGTTTGTTCATCTTAATGTGGTAGTACGCGTCCTGTAGATCTATCAAGCACATCCAATTGTCCTGACCCAAGAAGGGTAGAATGGACTGTAGCGTGACCATCCGGAAGGGAATCGACCTTGTGCGTCAGATGAGACTCCCTGGGATTGTTTGCGGAACCACATCTTTCCTCCCCTCTGACCTTTGGGATAGGGTCTAGAAGTGGTAGAAAAATGGACTCCTACGGCAGAGAGAGTCTTACCTTCTACCTCGCACCTGGTCAATATATCCTTCACCTGTGGACCAAACAAGGATGATCCATCAAAGGGAGAATTGGTGAAGGACGCCTTGAAAGGGTCCGCAAAGTTGCATAGCTGCATCCAGGCGTGACGTCGTAAGGCAACACCTGTGCCTGCGGCTCTACTCGCCCCATCTACAGCATATGAGACCAGCCACATGGAGGAGTTAACAATGGAATTCAGGGTTGCCAACTGGGAGTTCATTGTGTCTTTGAACCCCTCAGCTGTAGGATCCTTTATCAGTTCGCCCATATCCTTGAGTAAATCTCTCTGGAGACGAGTGAAGTGGCATAAGTAATTCAGCGAACGCATTGAAAAGGTCGCTGATGAGAACATCCGCTTGCCGTACCTGTCCATGGTCCTAGATTCCTTATTAGGAGGATGGACAGGAACCGAAGGATCAGCTAACTCCTTCTTAGTGGCCGCAGCCACCACCATGGCATCAACAGGGACACCTTTGGAAAAAAATCTTTATCTCTAGGGGCAGCAATAAATTTAGATGGTCTACTCGGGGTGGGTTCCACTGAATCAGGAGCCGTCCAAGTCTTCCTTGCTACCACTTCCATAAGGGGGTCAAAGGGAGGGGACACCCAGGAGGTAGAAGGGCGAGAGCCAAATGCCTCAAGATACACTGACTCATCCTCTGAAGGGTTAAGGGCTAGCCAGTTCCCCCTCTGTTTGAGGATCTCAAGGATGTCGGCAAAGGAGACATCCTCAGAGGGGGATCGAGGGGAACCTTCAGATTCCTCTAAGTCAGTGTCAGAGGTGATAGACTCAGAGGAGTCAATGTGCTTCCTCTTGCACTGCCTCTTCCTAGGGGGATCTCCTACCGGGTCAGGAGAGGCCTCGGAAGAGGAGGAAATTCCCAATGGGAAAACTTGAGGAGTTGGCTCTCTGTGGTCTGAGACAAGGGGGTGAGTAGAAATCACCGCAGGCACTGTAGATGGGGGGCTGAAGGACCCGACTGTGGGGCAGAACCTGGTTCTAGCACGCTCCGCATGACCTCGAAGGCACCCCTGTCAGGCAAGGCCAGAGGCCCCAGCTCTGAAGAGACAAGGACCTCCCCTGGCACCGACAGGGACGGCTCCGAAGCCGATGTCGGAGCCGAAGTCACCAGCGCCGAAGCCCCGAGAGGGAGAGCGGGGTCAGACAAGGGTCCGATGCCACTCGCCCCCTCGGAGCAGACGAGGGAAGCTCGGCGCCGAGATTCCTCCAAGGAGGAGATCGGAGCAGACGACAGAGCCGAAAGGGAAGGTATCGGATCTGACGCACCGACAGTCATGGCTCCGACAAGCCCTGGCTCCGAACTCAAAGGAGTCGGAGGAGGAATGTATTGGGGAACGGAAATAGCCACTGACTGCTGAGTCGGGCTATGCAGCATTTGGGCCAGTGCCTCGGACTTGAGAAGTCTACTCACTACCCTTTGCAAATCGTGGTCAGATAACCTGAAAGACCGTGAGGAATGAGTTTTATGGCTCCGTTCGGAAAGAAGAGGGGATTCTGGCGCCGAATGCACGGAGCCGATAGAGGGGGATCTGGATCTCTTCCTAGACTGTGGCTCCGATAAGAGTATCGGAGCCAACGGAGTTTTATCAGCCTCGGCTCCAGCCAGAGCCAAGGTAACAGTATGAGACTTGGAAACATCGGCTCCGTCCGGAGCCGATGTCGAAGCCGACTTAACCTTTCCAGCAGTCGACTCAGAAACCGGAGCCGACTGGAAGTTTTAGAAGGCTTCCCCGACACAGACTGAGTCGGGGGGGCCTTCAGGCTTTAATAAGCCCCGCAAGATTAATTTATTCTTGCGTTCCTGCAGGACTCTAGGGCTAAAACCTTGACAAACAGCACAAGAGTCCTGCAGGTGCAAAGGTCCCAGGCAATACACACAAGAAGTGTGACCGTCTGTCAGAGACATTTTCTGACAGCACGAGTCACACTTCTTGAAGCCTGAGACCTTAGAGTCTTTTGACATCGTGAAAGGAGTGCCTTAAAACACAAACACACTTCAGACACACCCTCTACTGAAGAAATTATTAAAATATTAAGGCTAACACAAAGCCACAAATACACATACAAGCCCTCAACAAAAAACTACTAATTTAGTCACTAAAGGACTGGGGGAAGAGAGGCCGAAGGCCTACAAGTTAAGGGAAGAAAAGGAAGGGAATATAGACCCGAAAAAACAGGGGTCGATTTATCTAAATATTAATTAAACTAAAAAGGTTATGGTATGAAACAAAAAGGGGTTAAGAAATACCTATTATGGTAAAAACTCTCACTCACCTGCCTGAGCCGGTAGAAAAGCACCTCATCAGCTATAGCGGCAAACGAGATCTGGGTAGTTACCGCCTAGCATTGTGGGATATAGGGGAGCCTCGAGCCGGTGGAATTAGCTCTTGAGCTTTAGTATTGGCCGAGTCGGAGCCGAGAATCGGCTCCGGACCCATCCAGCAAGAATGAAGGCGAGATTGACAACTTAACATTAATACTTTTTTAAGACAGCTCAATAGCTTGGAGGTGAAATTCATTGAGAGGGGTTATACCGCACAACAGGGAAGTAGAACCAATAATTTCTACTATGGCCCTTTTAAGAAAAAAGAAAGGTAAACCTTATTTCTCTGATCCTAGTAATTATGGTGAACAGAGGCACTTTAAACGTAAGTCTATGAGAATCCCTGTGACATATTCTAGTAATATCAGGCTTTTACAGGAGATCCATAGCAGAAATTGGAATATTTTATGTGCAGATGACCAGGTTAAGACTTTGGTGGGGGATACACCAAGGTATGCCTACAAGAATAAAAAATCCCTTAATAGACTTTTATGTGGGCCTAAACATGGCATTAAGGAAAATGTTAATATTCCTAAATGTGATCATGGTATGCTTCCATGTAAAAAATGCAATTTCTGCCATCTATTGGACAGTAGTGGAAGTTTTATACATCCAGATACTAGGAAGACATTAACTTTCAGTAGTAGCCGATTGTGATACAATGAATTTAGTTTATTTAGCTTATTGTGTCTTTTGCAACTCATTTTATATAGGCATGACTATACGTAGGTTACGTGATTGGATTAGAGAACATGTATATGACATTTCTAGGAAAGTAGAGATGAATGCACTAGCAAAACATGGCGTCAGGTACACTACATACATTTAAATGTATGGTTATTGAGAGGGTATGGTTAGGAAATATTGGAGGTGCCACTAGAAATAGGGTTGAAACAAAGGAATTAAAATGGATAATCAGGATGCGAGCTACTATGGGCAAGGGTTTAAATAATAAACTATCTATTAAACCCATATCAATTAATAGACCGCTCAGCAGATAGTTTTAATGTGGGATTTTTATAAATTTTTAGATATATAATGTAAGATGACTTTAGATATACTTTTTATATTTTTGTATGTATATGTTTTATATTTTGTTAAATGAATGTGTGTTAATTGTACATTTTCTATGATTGGATGATGCTGACTTAAATAACAGGAAGTGAAGTGATTCATTGTCTGAAGAAGCGGCTTCTGGCTGTGAAAGCGCTTACTCTCTTGCCTTTGATATAAACGTACATGATTTTATCTGCTGTGGTCTGGTACCTCCTTTTATTTTGTTTTGTACTGATTGTATTTTTTGGGGACAGGTTTACCTGCACCACATTTATATTTTTTTGGTTTCGTTTTATTTGCTGTATTGTGGTGTAGAGACAAGGCAGAAGGTACTGTCACAGTTCCAGAATTGGATTATATGCCGGGATCGAATGGCAATAATAAATCAAGGCAAAGGAACCTGTTATCTATGATTGAAAATAAAGAAAATCCACTTTTAAATTTTTTCCCAATGGCTTTATCTATACCACAGGATGCTAACTGTGAGTATGATTCTGCTGCTATTTGAAGAGACCTTCATAAGTTAGAGAATGATGCTCCTAAACCTGTTCATTTGCGTTTGCAAAGATTTTACTTTGAAGCTTGCCTTAATTTACATATTATACCTCCTGGGCTCAAGGTGCTTAATATGCCCACCTATGGCAATACTTACAAGGATTTACTTGTACAATGGCAGCAAATCAGCTTATAAACCAGTTTTAACTACATGCGACTTTTGATAGAATTGTTTAATCTGGAGGAGGAAATGTTGGCTTCTAATGTGTGTAGAACTCAAACGGAGCTCTATGAGAGGTATCCACCCTCTATTGTGGATATTAAGATGGACCATATCATTGAAATAATTAATGTCTATGAGATGCAACTACTAAACTACAAAAAGAAAAAGATCCAGAGAGATACCAATGACTTTGCCAATGGCCGAGTGTTTGCATGGCCGAGAGAGGATTCTAATAATTCTACTTTAGGTTCTCACAACAATAATCAACAGACTGCAACTGTTATTTCCAATGATGCTATAGCTGGTACCACCTAAACATCAGAAGGTACTGATGTAACTACCATCATAGGAAACCAGGAAGTTTTGCCCTCCTTGCAGAATGCTCAGACAACGTCTGTTAGTAATGTGGAAATTATTGAGCATCCTCCCGTAGGTGGAGCACATAGGAAAGATGGCAATCAGGCCGTTAGTGTTGATGGCAATGTGAATACACATTCTTTAATATTCCCGGGGAACAACAATTTAACAGTACATTATCCCATTCGCTCAACACATTTTCACGAGCAGTCCCAAAGCAGAGGCCGCTTAAAATGGAAGGCATCAGCAGAGGAAGACAATGCTCTTACAATCAAGAGGATGTCGCAAATGAAGAACACTCGTTAGTCTGGAATATTTCCAAATGGATCCTTACGAAAGATGAAACCAGTGGTTTGAATAAGACATTCATATCGGCTGCTAGAATGGCTTTGACTGACAATATAATTGAGCTTAAATCCTTTACTAGGAATTTAATGTTGAAATTGCAATATAATGATATTGATACCAATGTGAGTAATAAGACTAGTATGAAATGCTTTGTTAACCTAAGTAAAGGGGAAAGAGAAGCTGTAGAAACTTTGTGTCACGATCATTCTATTTGTATTAGGCTTGCTGACAAAGGGGGACCCTTGGTAGTGATGGACTACATATTTTATAGAGATGTTATGTTATCTATGTTAAATGACACTGCAGTTTATGAATCTATCGATCCTGAGTAGGTTAGACATTGCAGTACTAGGATTTGTTATGCCTTATTTTAATGCCTTCAATGTCATTTGATTAGCATTGATTTATATAATTATTTTGTTGTGAATGAACCAACTATTACAATAGTTCAAGGAATTCAGAAAATCCATAAACATCCTCGTCTTCCACCAATGAGGCTGATAGTAGTGAGACAGGGATGGAGTACAGAGCCCCTCTCAATTTATGTGGAACAACATTTAAAACCAATATTAGGTAAGAATAATTATATACTGAAGGATACTCAACAATTTTTGAGGGACCTGTATGATCACATTGGGAATAGAGCACCAACTGAGAATTGTTTGATGGTAACATTGGATGTTCAATCCCTATTTACTATCATCCTTGATGGTTTAGGTACAGAATTTTTGAAACAATATTTGGTGGGAAGATGGCACATATGATACGAAAGTTATAGATTTATTGTGTCTCTTGGTGGAAATGATTTTGAAAACAATATATTTTTGTTTGAGCAGCATATCTATAGACAGTTGGATGGCATAGCTATGGGCACATCTTGTGCCCATAGCTACGCCAACCATGTCATGGCTATATGGGAACTTTACAATATTTTTAAGGGAGGATTTGCATGACTATGTCGTTTATTACCGAAGGTCTGTGGACAACCACTTCCTGTTATGGGAAGGAGGAGAATCCACGTTTAAATTATTTTTAGATGATATCAACAATAGGACCCAGTTTTTGAAGTTTACTGCTAAGAGCTTCACTAAATCTATTGAGTTCTTTGATGTCAATATAATAAGGAAGGATAAAGGGAACTTTTCTACAGAATTTTTTCGGAAAGAGTGTTACAGGAACACCTATGTACACAGACATAGCATGCATCCACAGCATGTGTTCAAAAATGTCATAAAAGGTCAAGCTCTAAGGACATCTAGATTAACAGCAGATGCTAATACTTTTTGAAGACTGCTCAATAGCTTAGAGGTGAAATTCATTGAGAGGGGTTATACTGCTCAACAGGAAAGTAGAACCAATAATTTCTACTATGCTCCTTTTAAGAGAAAAGGAAGGTAAACCTTATTTCTCTGATCCTAGTAATTATGGTGAACAGAGGCACTTTAAACGTATGTCTATGAGAATCCCTGTGACATATTCTAGTAATATCAGGCTTTTACAGGAGATCTACAGCAGAAATTGGAATATTTATGTGCATATGACCCGGTTAAGACTTTGGTGGGGGATACACCAAGGTATGCCTATAAGAATAAAAAATCCCTTAAGAGACTTTTATGTGGGCCTAAACATGGCATTAAGGAAAATCTTAATATTCCTAAATGTGATCACGGTACGTTTCCATGTAAGAAATGCAATTCCTGCCATCTATTGGACAGCAGTGGAAGTTTTATACATCCAGATACGAGGAAGACATTAACTTTCAGTAGTAGCTGATTGTGATACAATGAATTTAGTTTATTTAGCTTATTGTGTCTTTTGCAACTCATTTTATATAGGCATGACTACACAGAGGTTAAGTGATTGGATTAGAGAACATGTATATGATATTTCTTGGAATGCAGAGACAAATGCACTAGTAAAACATGTTGTGGAATCAGGTACACTACATACATTTAAATTTATGGTTAATGAGAAGGTATGGTTAGGAAAAAGAGGAGGTGCCGCTGGAAATAGGGGTGAAACTAAGGAATTAGAATGGATAATCAGGGTGTGAGCTACTATGTGCAAGGGTTTAAATGATGAACTATCTATTAAACCCATATTAATTAATAGACCGCTCAGCAGTTAGTTTTAATGTGGGATTTTTATGCATTTTTAGATATATAATGTAAGATGACTTTAGGTATACTTTTTTATATATTTTTGTATGTATATCTTTTATATTGTACTAAATTAATGTGTGTTAATTGTAAATGACCTATGATTGGATGATGCTGATTTAAATAACAGGAAGTGAAGTGATTAATTTTCTGATGAAGCGGCTTCTGGCTGCAAAAGCACTCACTCTCTTGCCGTTGGAATAAATGTACATGATTTTTATCTGCTGTGGTCTGGTACCTCCTTTTATTTTATTTTGTACTGATTGTATTTTTGGGGGACTGGTTTACCTGCATGACATTTATATTTTTTGGCTTCAAGGCTGATACTTTGTGCATAGGAGAGAAGGTACGTAAGATTTTATTTTCTATAATCTGTGAAGGGGAGGGAGGCTATGCATGTGAGGGTGTTCAAACAAGCCCCGATGAATTCCATTTCCTGAGATGGAGTTAGTTGAGACTTTGTACAATTGACCGTGATCCCTAGAAGCAGGAACATTTGTAGGGTGAATTCTGTTGTCTGGTGCAGTAGATGTCTGGTGGTAGCGGTAATGAGCCAGTTGTCTAGATATGGAAACACCCGTAATCTGTGCAATCTCAAGTGAGCTGTTATTGCTGCCACACATCAACATACAACACCCTGGGGGCTGTGGTGAGACCAAAGAGCAGCACTCTGAACTGACAGTGACTGGCTCCTAGCCAAAAGCAGAGAAGCCTTCTTAAGCGTTTGTCCATTTTTATGTGGTAATACGCATATTGAAGGTCTACTGAGCACATCCTCTAGAAAGGGAAGTATTGACTGAACCATGACCATCTGGAATTTGGACTGTTGAACAAATTTGTTTAGAATGCTGAGATCCAGAACTGGTCTTCAGTCTCCTGTCTTTTTTGGCACTAAAAAGAACCTTGAATAAAATCTGGATCCTATTTGGTCTGGTGAGACTTCTTGGATGACTCTTTTTTTCTAGCAGCTTTTGTATTTCTCAGGCTGTTTGGTCCCTCTGATTGGGTGGAACATCAGGGAGTCTTGTTTGAGTTCTTGGATAAAGAATGAAGGGGATAAGGTAACCTCTGGAAATAATTCTCAGCACCCAGGCATCTGTGGTTACTTGTCGTCAAGCTGTTGGGTGCAAAGAAATTCTTTCCCTGACTGCTTCCAGAGGTAAGCAATCGGACCTCCTTTCAGGAGTGCTGATAGGGTTGGCCAGAGAAGGAATCTCTGGAACCCTTGTTCTGTGGGCCACCTCTGCCTCTAGGATGGTGTCTTCCATTAGAGCTCCCCCCTATGCCCCAGGAGGAGTCTGCATCACGTGTATCCTGGAAAGGCCTCTGCGACTTTTTGAACCATATCTTCTCACTCCTCTGATTCCAAGAATAGGCTCATTATGGAACAAAAAAAATATGGAATCTGTGTGGTTGGGGTCAATAGCTCTAAAGCCTCCAAGGAGATCAGAGTAGGAATATATGTCGGAGTGCTGGGGGAAAACTCCCCTGGCTCCAGGAAGGAAAGGGGGCTGAGAAGATGGAGGAATACCCCTAGCTGTCAGAAGCTGATCCATCAAACTCACTATGTCAAATTCAGAAAGACTCCTGGTGGAGCGAATGGACAAACTGGAGGGAGATTCTGGCCTCTCTATAAATGGGCTAGGGAGTTGACCCAGAAAGGGGCCAATAGATGGGGACTATCATGTCCTGGGTGTGTAGAAAGTTTCAATCTTCGGCACTGAAGTAGAAGGTAGAAGTTGTGGAGCAGCAGGAGATGATGGCACCAACATGGAAACTAAGGATGCCAGTGCCAATGCTGGAATTGTTACTGGTGCTGTGGCTGGTGTCAATGGCACTGAAGTAGAAGTTGGTGCCAAGGACTCAGTCTGTTCCATGAGTTTTGGAACCTTTAATTTCAGCTCCAAAGAGGAACCAATAGATGGGTACTTGTGATTTTTACATGTTGGTGCCAATGGAGATGTTGGCACTGAATGACTAGAATTTAAATCAGAGGCCTTTGGAGACTGGTTGGCCTTGGACAAAGCTTCTTCAAAGGGTGCTTTAAGAAGCCCTTTAAGAATAAGCTTATTTCTACTCTCTACCAGGGCCCTAGTACTGAAGCGCTGGCAGATAGAGCACTTTAAATCTATATGAGGAGCACCCAAACAATACACACATTTGTCATGCCCATCAGACTTTGGCATTTTTTCTGCCGCACTCTTGGCACTGCTTAAAACCAGTGGTTGACTTTGACTTTTCTACCATGGTAGAAAAAAGGAAGGCAGAAACTCCGTCAAAAGATACAGCACAAACTCACGAAAGAAGAGTTAGGGAAAAATCCTACCAATGATGGTAGGAAAGATTACCAAATGGAAGAAGAAAGGGAGAAAGGGGAACTACCAACAATGGTAGACAATAAATATCAACAGGTATACGGTTAACAGGGAATAAAACACTCCCATAAGAAAGGGTGGGTAGATAAAGACTAAGAAATACTAAGATGGTTTAAACTAAGACAGGAATTTAGACAGAAATTGAATATTTTTTAATATTATACTTAGTTACGAGAGAAGAGTCAGCTGACGTGTCTTATGAGTGGCAAACAAGATTTGGGGTAATGTAGAGAGGGGCATTATGGGTAGACTCTTAGCTCAAGAGTTTTTTTGGCTGGTGCGAGCTATATAACATCTGGACTAGTTCTGAGGATCAGAACCGTAACTCAAGAGTCAAGAATAGATGAAGACTGACAATATCAGATCCAAGGTTATCCAGCTACATGTAAGAGTCTCATCACAAAACTGCACTCAATGGAAGCTGTCCTCACCTTGGAAGATGCAGACATTTGTGCAGTCACACAGACCTGGATAAAGGCTGTGTAGAGCACCCCAGCCATACCAGGTAACACCTCATTCACACCTGACACTGAGGGCATGAAAAATAAAGAGGGCGGTGTACACTATTCTTTAAAGATAAATACACATCCAGATTGGTTAAGCAGTACGGCTCCCTGGAGACACTTCAGGTGCAATTAACTGTCTGTAAGTTATTGACAGCTACAGGATCCCCCATGAATCAGGACACCCCCTCTGCTTGCTTGCATGTACTTAACTACCCATCCACTGACAGAGTACAATACTCGTGCTCGTACTCACCTCAACTTCATTAACTGAAATGGCCCGGACCAATTGGTTATCACTCCCACAAGGGGAACCAACATCCTGGATATTGTGCTTAACAATATGGGGGACCACTGTAGCACCACCACTGTGAGGTCCTCCCTGGTGAGATCTCACCACAAATCAGTCTCATTACAAACAACTGTCACCTCCCCCAGCAGCAACTATACAAAAAGATTCTCCAAAGTAGATTATGACCTCTTATGGGATTATAAGTAGCCACATTGCACCTACTCCCTCAGATGGAACTAGCAACTATAGTGAGCTCTGCACCAATGCTTTATATGGACACTTGTGTAACTGCACTGACTCTGCCGTACCTGATAGGACCAAAACAAGCTCCTCAAGGAAGAGCAAACCTGACTGGTGGACAACTGCCATTAACAGGCTTTACAATAAGAGGAAGAAACTGGTGTCTAAGACAAAGAGGAAGGAAGCCCTCCTAAACTGGAAACACTCCCTTCTCAACTTAAATAAGACAAGAAGAAGTCTTGTGAAGCCTCCCAAGCAAACTAGGAGTTCAAATTAGCTTCTTCAACAAAGGACAACTACAATGCATTGTCTAGTTACATTCATAACCTAAATGGAAAGGCCCAGGTTTGTGCCACACTGTTAGTTAATGCTACCACATATACTGAGCCTGTGGACATAGCTAACCTATTGGCCAACTGGTTCTTTGACAACTTCACTCTATTGTCCCTGCCACACGTACCCCATGATATGCCTACCACCTGGCTCCTACCTTGTATCTCTACACAGCAAGCCATAAATGCCCTCTGCAAGACCAAAAACACAGCATCTATGGCACCTGATAACATCCCAGGCTGCGTCTTGCATGGGCTCCAACATGAATTAGCCACAACATTGTGTACTCTTTTCAGTCTTAGTCTAAGCACCGGCTTTATACCAGCTGAATGGAAAACAGCCACCATTATTCCCTTGCACAAAGGTGGTGCATCCACTGACCCCAGGAACTATAGACCTATTAGCCTGAGTAGCCTTACCTGTGAGGCCATATAGCAAATCATCATGGATCTTATCAACAAAGACATAAGTAATCACCAAAAACTTCACTGTACTCAGTATGGATTTGTCAAAGGGGGACTATGCCTGTTAAACCATGTGAACTTCTTCGAAACAGTCACAAAAGCCCTGCATGTTGCAAAATCTGTGCATACAGCCTACCTGGACTTAGCCAAGGCACTTGACAGTATCCTCCACTCTGCCATTATAGACAAACTCACCCAAGTAGGCATCAACCATTATATTGTTAGATGGGTCACTAACTGGCTCACTGATACAACTTATATAGTCCAAATAGGGGAATCCTCCTCCAATAGCAGACCTGTAACCAGTGGTGTTCCACAGGGTTCAGTCCTGGTACGTGTACTGTTTGGAATCTATTACCCCAAAGTACAAGCAAAAACTAAAGGTCTGTAGCTGACAAGTTTGCTGATGACTGCAAACTGAGAGTGGTCACAGAATCTCCAAATGATGTCAACATCCTACAAGAGGGTCTTACACAAACAAATGATTGGTGCAAAATTCATGGCCTTAAACTCAGTCCAAAAACACTGTGTTATCATTCCTTTTGATGAAATCAATGTCCCTGCTAACTACCATATCAATAGCAACACCTTACGTATACACTCAGTGGTGAGAGACCTGGGCGCACAGGTTCACAGCTATCTTACCTTTGACCACCATGTCTCCACAGTGGTAAGAAGAGCAGTCTGTCTCGCTCATGTCATAGGTAAGGACATTCTTTCCAGAAAAAAATAATTATAACCTCCCTGTACTCTTCTCTCATCAGGGCAATGACTGAGTACAACAGCCCTTTTGCTATATACCTTTATAAGCACATGCAGTAACTGGAGAGAACACAAAGGTCCCTCCCAAGGAAAAATCAAGGTCTTCAGCATCTGTCCTATGTGGATCATCTGAAATGACTGTCATTTTATTCTGTTTCATAGAGGCTACTCAGAGGTGATGTGTGCCTTGCCTATGAGACAGTCTCTGACCCTGCTTTATTTTGAATGCTGCATATCCATAAGTCAAATGTTACACAGGTTACTTGCTCTACAGACCTTAACCCGGTATGTGACATTAATAAAACCTGATCGAGGGACACATTTTTCTCCCAGAGGTTAACACATCTTTGGAAATGACTCCCACTTCATGTCAAACAGAACACCTCATTGGCCTTCTTCCAATGCAATCTGGACGATTGGATGGGTGACCATAAATTCACCCAAGGGATTCAACCTGTGTCCTTCTTGGACAAGAGCAATAGGTGTCGATCTTTGTATAAACTTGGATAGGATTGTAAGGGCCCTAAGGCCATTAGCTTAGTAACTTCCTATTATCCCAAAGGCTGATGTAAAATGCTCCGACTAACATCCACACACACACCAAGTTGGCTGCAGTGGTAATAGTACCACTACCTATCTATAGCTACAGAACATTACAAAGTACACACACACACACACACACACACACACACACACACACACACACACACACACACACACACACACACCCACACCTCCCAAGTTGGCTGTAGTTAGAACAGAACCCCTACCTATCTAAGTTTAGACTACAGAACACACAATGTATCTCACAAGCCACTGCTCAAGTCTGACATTAACTTGTCTTTAAGTAATCTTATAGTAGATGACATCAACAGGCCCTGTGGGGGACAAGAGTTAGGATGCCTGCAGCTCCTGCAAGGCCTAAAACAGTAGAAATCCATGTCAATTTGTAATTCACACCTGTTTTGCAGGGAGATGAACACACACACACACACACACACACACACACACACACACACACACACACACACACACACACACACCAAATGAGCTGGAGTGAGATTAGAACTCCTACATATCTAGTTTTACACACTACAGATCGCAGTACTTAACGCACATGCCACAGCTCAAGTCTGACATTAACATGGCTTTAGGTAATCTTATGGTAGTTGGCATCAGCAGGCTTTGTAGAGGACAAGCATTTGCAGGCCTGCATCAACTGCAAGGGCCAAAAACTGCAAACCCATGCCAGTTTGGAAATCAGTGTGTGATTCACACTTTTTCTTTGGGGGGAGATACACACATATAAACAATAAGTGGGCTTGCATGAGATTAAAACCCCTACCTATCTACTCTTATACACTACAGATCACAGTATTTAACACAAGCACTGTGGCTCAAGTCTGCTCTGTAAATGACTGCACGTGAGGCAATTCCAGACAACATAAACAAGCCCTGTGTTGAACAGCTTGAGAGGCCTGGGGAGTCACACTGCTTCCTACTGTCATCTGCAGTTAGTAGCCTAACAGTCAGAAAACTGTTTAGTAGCCTAGCTATGTGACAACAGTACCCATATTGGGCATATGTGTCTGCATTTGGATGGGCAAGCCTGTGGCAAAACTAAATTAGCTCTGTCAATGAGTGTGCACACAAGACAATACATTACACAACTTGTTCAGTTGTTGATGTATGTGTGGTGAAATCCAGCAGACACAGGGGTCTGTAGTGAATGTGGGTGTTGCTGCTGCCGTAGATACAAATATATAGCTTCACAATATGTGTACGTTTTCATATAGTATGCCGTACATTTTCAAGGTTTCCACATGCTGTCTTAGGGAGATGTGGTATGACTCACCACTGTCCAGATGTTTACAAGTACACAGGTTTGACACATAGTTATGTGTGTTCACACTAAATTGTGGTTTGCTGTCAAATGTGGTATCATTTACACATCAAGTGAGAGAAGACTGCAGGAGCACTGAACTTAAGATATCTCAATAGTCCTCCAATTGCAACATATGTTATTCTATGCATTTCCACATTTTTGTAAGTGCATTATCTAATGATGAGCCCCTCCTTTTGGTCCTTTGTCCAACATTATAAGTGTCGTACTGCAGCTTAACTCTCCATGATCTGGGTATGTAAGGCAATACAGACATGCACACAAAACACACACACACACACACATATATATATATATATATATATATATATATATATATATATATATATATATATATATATATGTGTGTGTGTATATGTATATATATATATATATATATATATATATATATATATATATATACACACCCACATACATGTATGTGTGTATGTATATATATATTAAAAATTTTAAAACAGACTGCGATTTGTGCTCTGCTTAACTAAGTGTATAGGCATGCGCACTGGCATTTTTGGATTGTTTGTGCATTGCTAAGCAGAGTGCAAATGGGAGGCGCACTGCTTACTTCAAACACTTACTGTTCCATAAACATGACTCCACCCCATACCTAGCTGTACTCCAGGCCAGGATTATGATTAGAAAAACTCAAAGCTGCATCTACCTATATACTCAGGTCCATAAATGAATCTACAGTTTCAATCACTGTGTGCTGTGCTTAATATTCACCTTTCTATTTATGTCTTCTAAATCTCATATGCTTAATTTTTGATGTATTTATCAGTGTATTATGCTCCTGTGCCCAAATGGTTAATTTAGTCAAGTTATTTAGCAGACATGCTCCATCTCTAACACATGTAATCAGTATACCCAATTTCAGGTCATCTGCATACAGAATGTAGAAAAAATCAGATGAAAAAGATAGGTCTAAAGACAAGTCTAAACAAGTGTGGGCCTATGACAGAGCTCTGTGGGTCACACCTGGACTGTAAACATGAATTTCACTTGTCCAATTGCTGTATGATACTTGCCATGTCATATATGTAAGCCATGCAGCTATCCATCCTATCAAGAGTGCATCAGTACCTAGTTGTTCTAATGTACTGATCAGTGTTTTGTGTATGGCCCTGTCATATCTATATAAATTATATCACAGCACAATTTTCATTCATAGCTGTTATTATATTGTTATACTACATCATGTTATAGGTGGTACTAGAGCCAGTTTCAACATATGCATGTTGCTATATGGTTTCAAGTCCCAACTGTTACAATTCTAATAATAACTTATCCAATATTACCCAAGACCTTTTAAATAGGTATTCCATATGCGGCGCAGACGCAAATGTGTAATTAATATATGAAATAGTTTAATACTAGTATAGCACACACAGAGTCACAGTCTGTAAAATAATACTTATAACTACTTCACATGCAAAATATCTGGATATTTCGGGCTTAGAATCCCAAACACCATCACACAAGCTACCTGCCTTAGTCCTTTAAGCCATAAAAGCTGCTTGACAGACAGAGGATCATTCATCACAACATCACCTGCATAAATATGTACTTTGCTCTTCTCGATTAACTAACACATCAAATGTAAGCTCAAATTGTACATTACTGTCCTGATGCTATGTGTTATACTAACTGTTTGAAATGCTCATACAGCACAGATGATTTATTATTATGCAGTTACAAGGGAAAATTAGAAGTTATGTACCTACCATAACGTTCCATGTTAGTTGTCTTCTGTCGCCTTCTTTCTTGCTGGATGGGTTCGGAGCCGATCCTCGGCTCTGACTCGGCACTTGCTTAGCTTGAGAACTCCTTTTACCAGCTCGAGGCAACCCTATATCCCATGATGCAAGGCGAGACTACCTCAGATCTCGTTTGGTAGCTATAATACCCTGCTAAATAAAAACTACTCCCAAAGGAAGAGCAAGACAAACCTAGTAGAACCAGGCAAAGAGTTCTTTAGATAGACTCTTCTACTGAAGACTCAGGAGAGAAAAACCTGAGAAAGAGGAACCCTTCAAGATCTGTCCAGGCCAGGGGGAAGGAGGGAGGGATGCAAGAAAGAAGGCGAGAGAAGACAACTAACATGGAACGTTATGGTAGGTACATAACTTCTAAATGTTAAGTTGTCAATCTCGCCTTCATTCTTGCTGGATGGGACCGCGTCCCTAGCACCTGTATCCCGGGTGGCTCTATGGAACAGACTCTTGAGTACTATGGAACCAAAACTGGCTCTGTACCTGGAGGCCAAATCTAATTTGTAATAAGAGACAAAGGTATGAGGAGTGGCCCAAGTAGCTGCTGCACAAATGGTATCAATGGGTAGCCTATCCTGAAAAGCTGTAGAAGTGGATAGGCTCCTGTTTGAGTGCGCCTTCAGTTTAGAGGGTAGTTGCTTGCCTCTGAGCGAATACACGTAAGAAATGGTGGACGATAACCATCTGGATAAGGTCACTTTAGATACTGGGAGACCTTTCCTGTTTTCTGCATAGGAGACAAATAATTGGTCTGACTTCCTGAATTGTTTAGTTCTATGCAAATAAAACCTGAGCTGACGATGGACATCCAAAAAATGAAGCTTTTGTTCAGCTCTGTCAGAATAATTTGGGAAAAAAACTGGTAGATCGATGGATTGATTAATATTAGTTTGAGAAACAACTCTGGGGAGAAATAATGGATTTGTCCTCAAGGATACCCTGTCCTTGTGAAAAACCAAGTAAGGGGAACGAAGGCAGAGAGCTTGAATCTCGGATACCCTTCTTGCTGAAGTGACAGCCAGTAAGAATATAGTTTTCCAGGTCAATAACTTCAAGGAGCATGAAGCAGACGGTTCGAAGGGTGGTAAAATCAAGGATGCTAACAATAAATTCAGATCCCATTGTGGAGGAGGATGTTTTATTGGAGGCTTCAGGAGAAAAACTCCTCTCAGAAAGGCTTTACATAGTCTATGTGACATAATGTTACGATCTTGCAAGCCAACATGATATTTGGAAATAGCCGCCAGTTGAACTTTGACTGTTGATGAAGAAGATCCTGACTGAAAAACTTCAGCTAGAAAATCTAAAACAGAATGCACAGGTGCAGTAAAGGGGTCAATGTGCCTGGAGTTTGCCCAAAGGGAAAAACGTCGCCATTTGCTAGCGTAAACCGTTCTGGTGGACGACTTCAAAGAAGCTATTAAGATATCTCTGACAGGATCAGAGATCATAGGAAGCCTGGCTAGGGAAGGAAGTGGAGCAACCAAGCAGTGAGGTTGAGAGAACGAATGGCCCGGTGCTGTTGACCCGATTGGTGGATCAAAAGGTCCGGAACTGGGTCCAGATGCCAGGGCTGCACCAGGAGGTGACGATGCAGAGTCGGAAACCAAATTTGTCGAGGCCAGTAAGGGGCAATGAGAATCAACTTGGCCCTCAAGACGGTAGCTTTCTGAATGACTTGTGGAATTAAGGCAAAAGGAGGAAAAGCGTACAGAAGTCCCCGGGGCCAATCCTGGGTTAGAGAGTCTCTCAGGGGTTGGCCTGGTAGGGGAAAAAGGGTGAAGAAGTCGGGGCATTTGTTGTTTTGGGGTGTAGCAAAAAGATCGCAACAAGGGGTGCCCCACTTCAGAAATATCTCGTCCACTATAGATTGATTGAGAGACCACTCGTGAGGCATGAGAATGGCTCTGCTCAGTCTGTCCGCTAAGAGGTTGGACCTGCCGGGGATGTGCATTGCTATCAGAAACCGATGAGAGGAGATTGCCCATTGCCAAAGTCTGAGAGCTTCTCGACACAAAGGACAGGACCTGGTCCCGCCCTGCTTGTTGATGTACCAGACCACAGACATGTTGTCCGTTTGAACTGCAATAGTCCCCGTGGGAAGAAAGTCATTGAGGGCTTGCAACGTTAAAAGCACCGCTCTCATCTCCAGGACATTTATGTGCAGGTGGTATTCCATGGGTTGCCAAGTCCCGTGGACCATCCTGCCCTGATAATGCCCCCCCACCCGATCAGAGAGGCATCCGTGGTGACTGTGGCAACTGGAGGAGGGGGAACAAATGGTCGGCCTTGATGAAGTAGAGGGGAAGATATCCACCAGGTTAGATGAGTCCTGCACGAATGAGTAACTAAGATTTCGTGCCTCATAGGAAGATTCTGGAACGACCACTGAGTGAATAACATCCACTGCAGAAGACGCATGTGGAAGCGAGCTAATGGTAGAAGTACTATGGCTGCAGCCATAAGACCTAGAACTTTCAGAACCAATCTGGCTGTGATTTTGCTGCTCTGCAATAAAATTCGAACGTATCTTTGGATGTCCAGAATTCTCTGATCTGTTAGTCTGGCTAACAAATTGACGGTGTTTAATTCTGCGCCTATAAAGGTGATAGATTGGCAAGGCAGCAGAGAAGATTTTTCGAAATTCACCGATATCCCCAGACTTTTGCAAAGCTGCAGAGTGTAGTCTCTGCTCTGAAGAAGCTGATGCTTGGTGGTGGCGGAGAGGAGCCAGTCGTCTAAATAAGGAAACACCTGGAATCCTTGACATCTCAGATGAGCTGTGACCACTGCCATGCATTTGGTAAACACTCTGGGGGCTGAAGTGAGGCCAAAGGGCAGGGCTCTGAATTGATAATGACTGGTCCCTAGCTGAAAGCGGAGAAACCTCCTGGAGTGCCTGTGTATCTTTATGTGATAGTATGCGTCCTGAAGGTCTATCGAGCACATCCAGTTGTCCTTGCCCAGAAAGGGCAGAATGGACTGAAGCGTGACCATCCGGAATCTTGCCTTCTTGACAAATCTGTTTAGATTGCTCAGGTCTAATATAGGTCTCCAATCTCCCGTCCTTTTGGGGACCAAAAAGAATCTCGAGTAGACGCCGGATCCGACTTGGTCTGCTGGAACAGTCTGGATGGCTCTTTTTTCTAGGAGCTTTGAAACCTCCTGTTTTGCCAAATCCCTTTGACCGAGTGAGATGTCTGGAAGGGATTGGTGGGGTACGGGATACCTTACGAAGGGGATTTTGAAACCCTCGGATATGATCGACTGTACCCACATATCTTGTGAAAGGGAACGCCAGGCTTCTGGGTACAGCGATATCCTTCCCCCGACTGCCTCCAAGGGTGGACAGTCGGGCAACACCTCAGGGATGCTGAAAGGGCTTCTCAGGAAGAGACTCCCTGTTGCCCTGATTCTGAGGACCCCCCTGCCTCTAGGGCGGCGTCTATTATTGTTACCCCCTCTGCCTCTGGGGGTAAACTGACCACGCGTGTCCAGCGCTGCTCCTTGGGCTTTCCCGAACCACATCTTTCCTCCTTTCTGACCTTTGGGATAGGGTCTAGAAGGGGTGGAAAAATGGACTCCAACGGCAGAAAGAGTTTTGCCGTCTTGCTCACACCTGGTCAAGGTTTCCTTCACCTGAGGTCCGAACAAAGCCGAACCGTCAAAGGGAGTATTGGTGAAGGACGCCTTAAAGGGGTCCGCGAAATTACAAAGCCGCATCCAGGCTTGACGTCTAAGAGCCACTCCTGTGCCTGCGGCTCTGCTCGCTCCATCGGCTGCATATGATATGAGCCGCATGGAGGAGTTGGTTAAAGAATTTAGGATTGCTAGCTGTGAGGCAATCTTGTCTTGAGCCCCAGCAGCTGAAGGATCCTGAACCACTTCACCTAGTTCCTTGAGAATATCTCTTTGAAGTCTGGTGAAATGACAAAGGTAGTTCAGCGAACGCATAGCGAAGGTCGCTGAAGAAAACATCCGCTTGCCATACCTGTCCATGGTCCTAGAATCTTTGTTAGGAGGATGGACAGGCACTGAAGGATCCGCCAGTTCCTTCTTGGTGGCCGCCACCACCATAGCATCCACAGAGACACCCTTAGAGAGAAACTGCTTATCTGAAGGGGCCGTAATAAATTTGGATGGCCTCCTGGGGACCGGTTCAACAGAAACTGGAGCTGCCCACGCCTTCCGAGCCACTACTTGCATAAGTGGGTCGAAAGGCGGAGACACCCAGGAGGTGGAGGGTCGGGATCCAAAAGCCTCCAGGTATACCGACTCATCCTCGGAGGGGTCAATGGAGGGCCAGTTCCCCCTCTGTTTGAGGAGTTCAAGGATGTCTGAAAATGAGACATCCTCAGAGGGGGACCGTGGGGAACCCTCCGACTCATCTAAGTCGGTATCAGATGTTGTAGACTCAGGGGAGTCTGTGTGTTTCCTCTTACACGTCCTCTTCCGAGGGGGTTCCCCTGCAGGATCAGGAGAAACCTCGGAAGAGAAAGTTATTCCCAATGGGGAAACCTGGGGCGATGGATCCCTGGGCCTGAGAGCAAGAGGCTGGCAAGAGACATCAACAGGCACCGAAGAGGGAGGAGCTAAAGGGATGGACCGTTGACCTGGCTCAGGTGCCAGGACACTCCTCATCACCTCAAAGGCCCCTCTCCCAGGGAGGCCAGAATATTCCCTCTCCGAAGAAATAGGAACTCCCAGCTCCACTGAGAGAGAAGGCTCCGAGGCCGATGTCGGTGCCGAGCTTACCAAGGCCGAAGCCCCGAGAGGGAGAGCGGGGTCGGACAAGGGTCCGATGCCACTAGCCCCCTCGGAGCCGACCAGGGAAACTCGACGACCGGATCCCTCCAAGGAAGGTCTCATGGAGGAGATCGGAGCCGAAGACGACGGAGCCAAAAGGGGATGTATCGGTTCCGGCGCCGACACGGTCGCTGTCCCGAGAAGCTCCGGCTCCGAACTCAGGGGAGTCGGAGGAGGAAGTTCAAGGGGAAGAGCAATAGCCGAAGTCTGCTGAGACGGGCTATGAAGCATTTGGGCTAGTGCCTGTGACTTCAAGAGCCTGCTTACCACCCTCTCTAAATCGTGGTCAGACAGCCTGGAAGATCTCGAAGATCGGCTCCGATGACTCCGTTCCGACAAAAGAGGAGACCCCGGAGCCGAGTGGATCGATTCCAAAGAAGGGGACCAAGATCTCTTCCTGGACGAAGCCATCGGAGTCGACGTCCTTTGGGTTCCAGATGGAGCCGAAGGCTTCTCGGCTCCGATACTGGATAACACATCGGCTCCAGCCGGAGCCGACAAGGCAACTGTAGATTGAGTGTCGGAGCCAGCAGGAACCGACACTGTCACATCAGAGGTAGATCGATCGGCTCCAGCCGGAGCCGATCTTGACTCCGAAGGAGTTGGAGCCACCGGAGAAGGCCTAACAACTGTAGCCTGAACCTTAGGTGGCTTTGAAGGTTTACTCGACCCAGTCTTAGTGGGTGAACCTTCTGGCTTTAATAAGCCACGGAGGATCAATTTGTTCCTCCTCTCCTGCAGGACTCTCTGGCTAAAAGAATGACATAAGGCACAGGAGTCCTGCAGGTGTAAAGGCCCCAGGCAGTAAACACAAGAAGTGTGACCGTCTGTCAGAGACATTTTCTGACAGCACGAGTCACACTTCTTGAAGCCTGAGACCTTTCCTTCCTTAGACATAGTCCAAGTAAAAAACACTACTCACACAGTCTAACAGTCACACTATTAATCCCAAAAGAAACACACACACACACAGATAGGGATTAATAAAGAAGCCTAGGCCTAACTGAAAAATTAAACTTAACTAATTAACTAGAAGTTTTAACAAAGGGGAAATAGGGTGGGCTGTAGAAACACTACACACTATTTAGCTATAAAAGGAGAAAGGGAGAGAAAAACCCTGACTAAACTGTTTGAAAATTCAAACTCACCTGAGCTGGCAAAAAAGAGACCTCTTCACAAAGCGGCAAATGAGATCTGGGGTAGTCTCGCCTTGCATCATGCGATATAGGGTTGCCTCGAGCTGGTAAAAGGAGTTCTCAAGCTAAGCAAGTGCCGAGTCGGAGCCGAGGATCGGCTCTGAACCCATCCAGCAAGAATGAAGGCGAGATTGACAACTTAACATCTGCTGTTTGGAGGGTTGCGGGAACAAACGCCCGTGTTCTGTTAGGACACACACTAGTCTGACTATCATTTAACCACACTTTCTAACATGTCCCTTGAATGATGTACCAGTAATCTGCTGCAGTAGGACTGCATGTATATTCCATGCATGAGGCCTACTGATTACAAATAGTGACATGTTAGTGGAAAGGGTGTCTGTAGTCCCATGTGGATGTAATTTCTGTCCAAACAGCCCAGTACAGTTACCTGCGTAATGTACCTGGTCCATAGCTACAATGGCATAACATAACAATCCACTATACTACAGTGTAGGTTATGGACTTACCTTGCAAATGCAGCAGTTGACACAACTGTAGTTCAGGGATGACTTTGTCTGATGCAAGCAGTACACAGCCAATATGTGGACAGGTACAGGATGTGTGATTTGGCTGGCACCAATTTTAATATATGTATGTGAGTAGGAGTAAGGTGTTAGTCCCTAGGTTGTCAGTGAATGTGCAATGTGTTGTCTCTTAGTCAAAGCCAGGGCATACATAGCATACAGAGACATCAGCAGGGAATTCCTCCTCCAAGTCCTCTTGTGACTGTGGAGACCTAGGCACCAGTGGGGGGCTGTGTATCCCCTCTCTTTGCTGATTCTGCTGCAGCTGTTTCCGCAGGATCAAATTGTATAGCATAGCACATTCTGTGAATATCTGTGCACATGTGGCTGGAGTACACTGCATGGCTCCACCAGATATTTTGGGGCACCAGAATAGTGACGCCAGAAGTCCAAATACACACTCTATGTTCCTGGTTGGTGTGTGTGTCTCATTATAACTTTCTTCCATGGGTGCATGTGCATTTCTGATGGGTGCCATCATCCACGGTTCCAGGGCATAGCCAGCATCCCCCAGTAAATGGCCCTGTGGGATGTTTCCCCTAGCAAACATCCAGTAAGCTGTGATGTGTGCCAGATATGGAAGTCATGATAAGTGCCAGGATGGCAGCACACACATTCATGATAATCCCCTTAGCATTGCACATGACTTGGCAGTTGATGCAGTGGTATCCCTTGTGGTTAATGTAGAGTCCACCCTGCACACCAGGTGGTGCCTTGATGTGTACATGAGTGCAATCTATGGCACCCAGTACTTGCTGGCCCTCACCTCAGGGGCAAGAGGAAAAGATATGTGTGCACTGGCATGTGGGAGCATAGCATCCAGAAGTTGGTGGAGTATATTGGATGCAAATGCTTGTGACACCCCCATCATGTCCCCAGTTGGTCTTTGAAAAGTACCTGTAGCTAGTATCCTAAGGGCTATACATACTTAGTTTCCACTGGGATTGGTTCCCCTCTGTTAGCTCTGGCTCTGAGTTAAGGGCAGCACAGCTCACTGAGCTCTTGTAATATGTCCCTGTCCACCCTGTAGCACTCTGCAATCTCCAGCTCATGTAGCTTCTGGCATCTTATTCTGGGCCTGAACCCTCTTCTCCTCCTCGGCCTAGTCCTATTGTCAGCAGCAGCACCAGCAGCATTAACTTCAGTCTCTAGCACATACAGATGTAGAATAGCTGCAACACTCCGTAGCATTATCTCAGTTATAATTTCCAACTCTCTACCCCAATGGTTCAGACTATTAAGGGAAAATCAGAGTGTAGAGTATATGCATACTTTATAAGAGAAAATCGGAGTGTAGAGTGTATGCATACTTTAAACAGTTGTGGTGTAGGTCCACCATGTGGGATAGGCTAATTATGATGCAGTTCACCTGCTTAAGATATAACTGACATGATTTAAAGGCCTTACTTTATTGTGTGAAACAGCTCTATGCGCACCATTGCTCAGCATAGCTTATACAATACTATATAATATTAACTGAATATATCCAGTTTGTATTTATAGTAGACTATGTCATAAGTGTCATGTGGAGATCTGGTCATGCGAATCTGCTAACCTATGCCCAAATTGTTTGCAGCAGGTGGCATGCTGCGCAAACATGCACACTGAGTATGAAAAATCAAGTGGGAACGTAAACATTGTGTAGGAGCCTACATGATAAGGATATGTGGACACGGTTACTCCCTTTAGTGATTTAACAAATGCACAGTATTTACCCCTCCTTTGCATAAATATTCGTGCTGACAACCTGGAAACTACACGGTTCATAGCTGTATAAGTTGGGTAACAGCATGAATGCACCACTGTACAGACCTGATACAAGGCACTGCAGTATATTTATGTAAAGTACAATACAAGTGTTATTTTTGCAATTTTTTTTTCTGTTAAGCATGTTTGTGCACTGTGGCGCAAAGCACATATATGCAGAAATTAATAAAAAAATATTAATTTCACATATTCCCTGCCTTTTTCAGACATCCACAATTTATGTTTTGCACATTTAATTCTGTGATCTAATCTTTTCAGAGGAGTTATATCCCCTTTTTCTGTGTAGACTCCTGTACATGGAAAATTTCCACGTACATTACTAACACAGACATGGAGTCTGTACAGATGTCTCCCGGCTCACTGCATCGCTCCACCTGGCTAATCTGCAAGAAATTCACCTGCTTAAGCCTAAATCTGCATTGCATAGAAGTTTCCCTATTTGTATGTACTTGTGGGCTACTAAGCAGGGTTTACGGAATCTAAAATACGCGAAAAAAAGTTTGTGTAAGCTTTACTGAATTCCCTCCAAAGTCTTAATTCTGTTCACTGTCAGCTCCCTATTCAAAACTTTTAACTGTGTATTCATAATTTCTACTTCTAGATGCATTCAGTGTGTTATCTATTGTGAAATTAGATTATCTTAACAACTGGCCTCTAAATTGGCTTATCAGTGAGTCAGTCAAGTCACCAAGCATTGTTTTTGAGCTCAGTTACATAAGTGTCCACAGTTTTTAGTGTCCTTTTAATTTCTAGGAAATAATAAATGCCTTGCATATTGGTGATTTTGTTTTTAGTTGCAGTATACTTTAAAGTTCTCTTTCAATATTGTTAAGCTCTCTCTTTCATCATCTTTGATGTTAAACATGCCAAATACTTATATAACTTCTTCACTTGCAATATGGAGAAACACTGCAATTTAAACATTTGCTGTTTTTGCTGCCGTTCTGTTCACAGTAAGCTAGAATGCAAACTTCTAGATCCCAGGGATTCTAGTTCTTGGACAAACTACTGTACAGCTGGTGGTGTAGATATTTTAAGCCAAAAAGACCATCATGAAGTCAAAAAGTGTTAAGTGATCCAGCAGTTTCAGTATACAAAATGCAAAAATACATGATTACTAAGTGACAGCAAGATATAAAATGCAAAAACATTATTTTTGAAACTTTGTGCATAATACTCTAGGAAACAGTTATTATGACATTAGTTTGTATAATTACAAAACCAACAGCCAATTGTGGATGTTTTCATCCAGTATGACAAAAGTAAAATATCTGATGATTTTTTTTGTGCCTGTCCATGTGACTTAGCATCAATTATATCTAACAAGAGAAATTCTCTATCTTTTGCATGGCTATAAAGATAGCAAGATGAATACTCATCAATAAGGTAGCTCCTGGTGTAATAAAATTATTTTTTATTCAAAATCACATCATATATAAATTTTAACAAGTAATTATTACATTTATGACACACAGTCTGAAAGGCATGCCTTTGATCTAACAAAAACAAGTATCTTTCCCATTTTCCAGTCATCCCGCTTTCAAAAAATTATCACAGTTTATGTGCAAAGATACAGTGTTTCTCTCTCTAATGCAAATTAACTACTATTGTATAAAGCAGGTATTAAGGTCAGCCTCCGATATTTTCCCTGTCAAGTTCTTTATGGTCAACATTCACTCAGTAGTTAAACTCTCCAGGTCTGGTGAATTATCCTTCCTATATTCTTTCAAAATGTGTCATAGCCATTTATAGGCATACAGTAGGTGTCTATAGTGTACACTTTTTTAATATATTAATTAATATTGCACTGCTACTGACTCTGAATTAGATTACTCTAGAAACCAAAGAATGACTGAATGTTGGTTACTGGAGTGTTAACTGTAAATGAAAAACCACTATTTTCACAGGGACAGAGTACTCGCTCTTTCTGTGTAATTACAGCCAAGGGTTTAAATTCCAAAAGCAGACTTAGTGATGGGTCTCTCATTCCCAATCCAAACAAGTTAAATTACTGAACTGCTTTTGTAACTTGAAATTCCTGGCTATAGTGATACAGAAAGAGCAAACTCTCTGTCTCTCTGGGTTCAAGGTAAGGTAATTCCTAAGCAGGACATTTAAAAAAGTTTATTACCTGACATGCTGCATCAAAGTGACAGTCATCTGTCCATTCAGTAAACTCATCTGTATCTGTGAAATAAATATTAGAATATGGTTACAGTGCTATAAAAAACAATGCCCAGTCCATACCGCAGTCACAGCCAACCAGTGTGATAATGAGTTCTCTGTATTCTGAATCCAAATATTGTTTATCCTGACTACACCACTTAGAAAAAAGTACTCATATGCAAGGACACCTTACTTTGGCTTTCTAACCAGTAATTTAATTCATTCTTAGAGAATGGGTGACCTGTGCATCACCACCCTCATTGGAGTATGAATGTTCTCCAGCAGGTTGGCAGCATATTAAGCTGCTGTGAAGCTCAGGCAAAAAAAAGGAAACAGCCACTATTTTTTACACTCACTAAACAGTACTTTGCTGTTTAAGTGATCACAAAATGAAATAAAAAAATAAAAGTGTGTGTGTGTGTGTGTGTGTGTGTGTATATATATATATATATATATATATATATATATATATATATATATAAATGTATAGAAATTAAAAAAAAAACATAAATACAAAACAATTACAGATAGCCTATTCTCTAAGCACAATAATGCCCTCCAGGCTGTGTGTTATGGTGAAAATAACCCCCTTCTATGGGTGAAGGTATGCGTTCTTTCCACAAAAGCCTGTCGTAGATCTAAAAAAGGAATGTAATTTGTAATGCTTTGTAAAAGTATGCACAGAGTTGCAGCTTCTAGAATACTTCTAGAGTCTAACCCTTTCCAAAAAGTCATACATGCAGCCAAGGCCCTTGTAAAATGTGCCTTGGCCCTGCCAGGAATAGTTTTGTTGTGTTGGGAATAACAAAAGGTAGTAGTCTGAGACAACCATTTGGAAATAGTCTACTTTGACACAGGTAGCCCCTTCTTTTTACCTTCACGTAAAATGAACAAACTGTAGGAATGACAAGGCTCCAGACAGATTCAATACAGTCAAATGAGAGACATATACGTGACAGTTTGGTAAGGGGGATGGAGGGAGGGAAGACTGAGACGGATTGAAGAAGTCAACATGGATCTATTGTTATGGCAAGTACATAACATTCATATCCAATGTTGTCTTTTCCATCTGCCTCAACTCACGGGGTAGAGTACCCAGTGACGATTCCACCAGGGAGGTCTTGTGGAAGGATATTGCAGTGTATGGTAGAACCAAAGGAAGTAAAGGATCTAGACTGTAGGTCCGGAGCATAATGTGAAATAAATGTATGAAAAACAGACCAAGGAGACACAGCACAAATGTTATCTATAGGCACTCTAGGAAAGAAAGCTGCAGAAGCTGCAACTGCTTTAGCAGAGTGGGCTTTAGGTTTGTGAGGTAAAGACAGACTTTGGTTTAGTACAAAAAAGTAATACAAACAGACACCCACCTAAATAATGTGACTTTAGAAACAGCATACCCCAATTATGCCTTAAAAAGGAAACAAATAACTGGTCAGATTTCCTAAAACTTTTGGTACGATGCAAGTAGAATCCCTGCAAGTAGAATCCCAACTGACAATGTGCATTCAGGAAATGCAAAGTATAGTCTCCTTTATTTGATACAGTTATAAAGAATATTGTTAAGTTAATAGTCTAATTCAGGGTAGCTTCCAAAGACACTCTGGGGAGAAAATTAGTTTTAGTTCAAAGAGAAACCCTATCCTTATAGAAAAAAATCAGATAAAGAGTGTTTACACGACGAGGCTTACAGCTCCGAAATCCTCCAAACTGATGTAATCTCCACTAAGAAAATAGTCTTCCATGATAGAAATTGTAGTTCTGCTGAAGCTACCAGTTCAAAGGGGGGGGGGGTCTATTTAGGGCCAGTAGCAACAAGATAATGTTCGAAGGGTTGGTTTACTCAAAGGTGGTCTAAGAAGGAAAGTTCCCCGTAAAAAAGGATTTAGACAATTTCAGTGAGGCAACAGGGGGTTGATTTTCTCCAACTTGTAAGCTAAAGACGACTGCCAGTTGTACTTTACTGGTAGAAACATTTGCACCCTTCTAAAATAATCCTGCCAAAAAATCCAGAATGGAAAGTAGAGGAACTGAATAAGGATACAGACCTTTAGAGGAGGCCCAAAATCTAAATCTCTTCCACTTACTTCTATAGACTTTTCTGGTGGCTGCTTTTTGTGAAGAAGGTAGGATATGGAGTACAGGAGAAGAAATCCTGGCATTTCTGGCCACCATTAGAACTGGAGAAACCAAGTGGTTAATTTCAGAGCTTTGATGTCCTGATAAGTCTGGCTATACACATGAGAAAGGAGATCTAAAAGGGGATCCAGCACCAAGGGAGGGTGTTTCGTATGAAGCCAAAGGAGGGGGGGGACCAGATCTGACAAAGCCAAAAAAGGGGAGAACTTGCCTTGTACTTGATCATTTTCTGAAGGAAATTTGTTATAAGGTGAAATCATGGGAAGGCATAAAGAAGACCTGGGGGTCAAGTGTAGGCCAGAACAGCTCTCACTGACTGCTCCTCCTGTGGAATCAGGGCAAAGTATCTCCTGTGTTTGGTGCTAACAGGGCATACAAAAAGATCACAGCAAGGCTGGCTCCAGTGGCTGAAGATCTCACTACCCAAAGAGTGATTGAGAGACCACTTGTGAGGCAGGTGAATGGACCTGTTCAATTTGTCCATTAAAACACAAGAACTCCTAGAAATGTGCATTACCACTAGAAAGCATTGGGAAGATGACATCACCCACTGCCACACCATCATGGCTTCTTAATATAACAGATTTGAGCAGGTTCAGTCTTGCTTGTTGATGTACCAGACTACTGTCATATTGTCTGTTTGGAAAGAAATCATACACTTGGGAAAGGAGTCCTAAAAGCCTGCAATGCTAGGAGGACTGCTCTCATCTCCAAGACACCAATGTGAAATTTGGCATCTGATGTTTCCCACATGCCTCAGGCTATCTTCCCTTCAAAATGCTTCCCACCCCATAAGGGAGATGTCCATGGTCACTGTAACATTAAAGCTTGTAAAGATGAAAGGGCAATCTAGGACAACCAGCAGGAAAGTCAACCACTAGTGATTATAATGTCTGCATATTGACATTAGACAAACTGGAAATTGCATGGTTTGATAAAGCATGGACCTTTGGACAGAAAGAGCCCACTGCAGATCCCTCATGTGAAACCTGGCACTAGTGACCAGAGTAGGTGAAGCAGCCATTGACTACTGTAAATGAAGAATCAGCCTTAACAGGGTTGAGTAGAATTCAACTTCAGAAGCTTGCCGATGTAGGGAGAGGACTTTGGAGTATGGGAGTTTGGCAATATGAGAAGTAGTGTCCAGGTGACACCCTATTAATTCTATTGTCTAGACCAGCATCAGCTGCTTTTTTCAAGTTGAGCATGATACCTAATTGGTGTCGTAGTCCATGGCCTGAACAATTAGATCCTACATGGGAGTGGTGATGAGCAAATTATCTAAGTATGGGAACACCCAGAAGCCCTGCAGCCTAAAATGTGGTGCAACCACTACCATGCACTTAGTGAATACACTGAGGGCTGTGTTGAGGTCAAATGGCAGTACCCTGAACTGGAAATGACTGGAGCCCAGCCAAATATGGAGGAGCCTTCTGGACTGCCCCCTATTTTGATGTGCTAATAAGCATCCTACAAGCCCACAGAGCACGTCCAGTTGTCCTTTGTCAAAAGAGAGAAAATGGACTGAACCATGACCATCTGGAATTTTGTCTGTTTTACAAACTAGTCTAGATGACTGAAGTACAACATGTGAAAATGTGTGACCAAAGCCAAAAACCAACAAAAAAGACTGCAAGCAATGGTGCTGATGGTCAATAAAGACTGGAAGGTATAAAATTCTTACTGTTTATCGTTGGAAGACTCTGATACTATTGGTCCTCTCAGTTTCACATTTCGTGTCCTTAGTATCCTGTTTTCCGTTTTGGGTAAAAAAAAAAAAAAAAAAAAAAAAAAAAAAAATGACCAATTGTATCGGAGTCTTCCAATGACGATCAGTAAGAATTTTATACCTTCCAGTCTTTATTGACCATCAGCACCATTGCTTACAGTCTTTTTTGAAGTACAACCTGTACCTGAGTTCCCCAGTCTTTTTTGGAACCAAAAAGAATTGTGAATAGACTCCGGATACTTGCTGGTATGGTAGGACTTCCTGGACGACTCTTTTCTAGCAGCTTTGAAATCTCTGTAGCTGCTGCCTTCCTCTGACTGTGTGGTGGATGGGAAACAAAGGGAATAATGTAGACTCTGGTTATAATTCTCTGCACCCAAGAGATTCGTGTAATGGCTAAGCAGGCTTGAGGATACAGAGACAAGGGCCCATTGACTGTCTCCAGAATTCATCAGTCAGGCAATTGTTCAGGACTGCAGTAGGGGATTCACAGCATAGGGACCTCAACACCCATAATTATGCAAGCTACATCTGCCATAGGGGTGATGTTCATTAAAGTTGTATCCCCTTCTGCCCTGGGGGGGCTCTGTCTCCTGAAGTGTCCTGAGCAAAACCCTGGGATTTCCCGAACCACATTCTCCTTCCAGCTTTCTGGTTCCAGGAAAAAGTCCTTTGTGGGAAGGCAGACAGTGTTTTTCCCTTCTGTTCATTTCTGGTCAGCATTTCTTTGACCTTAAGTCCAAACAAAGTGGATACATCAAAGGGGTATTCAAAAAGGATGTTTTGAAGCTTTCTGCAAAGTTGCATAGGCACATCCAAGTGTGTCGGCATACAGCAATGCCAGTGCTTCAAGCTCTAAAAGTACTACTCTCTGCATTCTATTGCTGGTGTGTGGACAAATTAAATATGGACTGCAAGGTGGACAACTCTGAATCCACAGTCTTCTGGACATCATAGGTAGGGGACCTGAGAAGGACTTGGAGAGCCCTTAGTCACGTCTCTCTGGAATCATGTCAGATGAGCTACATAATTCAGCACATGTAAAGTAAACATCACTGAGGTGTAAGTTCACTTTCCAAACCTGTCGGGAGGGGGCAGTAGAGCTCTCTTCTGATTGCTACTTTTTGTGGATGCCACAATCGTGATGGTGTCTATGGTGGGAATCTTGCTCTAATGAGGTCTAATCTTAGTAGTAACCAGGATTTTATCAGGTTTATATGGTATTGGCTCCACTACATCTGGTTCGTACCATACCAACTGAAAGACCAAAGCAATAAGCTCATCAGCAGGAGGGACCACTAAGGAAGTAAATGGGCTAGCCCCAAAAGCCATGAGAAATACTGACTCCTCTTGAGAGGGAGTGTTGTCAACCCCCCCCCCCTTGTGATCTCATAAACTTCTGGATATCTCCAAAGGAGATGTCTTTCAAGGGGGATCTTCAGGAGCCCTCTCCTTCTTCAAAGTCAGTATCTTCAGTAAGGGACTCCTCAGGGGAATCCAAATGTCTCCATTTACAAGCCATCTTCCTATGCTGCTCCACAGTGGGGGTGGGGGGGGGGCTCCAGCTTGGAAGCAGGAGGAGAACTCTCCTGGCAAGTGTCCTCGAGGCTTCAGGAAACTGACTGTCCCTGTCGGACAGGACAATTGGAAGAAGGGACCACAAAATCCAGAGTGAACTGGAATGGAACTGGGTATGAGCAAAAGATCTCCTCTCTAAATGTAAAAAGTACCCTTTTGAAGGACTCACACACTTAAACCAAAACCAGACCCAAAGAAGGACCACTAGGATCCAAAGAACCCAAAAGAGGAAATTCTTTGGATCCAATCTGACCCGGCTTCAAAACAGACAGCAGAGCTGAGCTGTCCACAGCCGATGCATCCAGGGAAAGGGATGGCTTGACAGCAGTGAAGCTGACCCAGATTTCTGAGTGCTGATTCTGGCCTCTCAGCTCTGTGATCCCATGCAATTGGAGTCAGGTGAATAAGGGAAACAATCTGAGTTGAAGTTGATGAGGCTGTCAACTCTGAGAAGGACACATCACAGGAAACACTCAGCTCTCTGGTCACCAGATCTGAAGTCCAGACCAGAAGTAGAGATACAAGAAGGGTGGTTGTCGGGTTTAGACCCATCACCCCTGCAGCAGGAGATGCAAGGGGGGGGCAGCTGGATTTGGGTCTTCAGAAACTTCTGCATCATCCTGTTGATGTTGGCTTTGGAAAGACTCCTTCTGCAACTGAAGGGGGCCTAAAGGACTGATGAGTTAATCTCTCCTGGAAACTAGGAGAACAGAGCTAAGGACTGGCTGGCTTCAAAGAAAACCTCAAAGGAGTAGGGATCAGATCCAAGTAGGTTCCAACACAGAAATCAAATAGAATAACCTTGGCATTTTAAAAGCCAGTCCTGAGGGACTCAAGGGTTTGGAAAATCTTTTCAAATTCTTTCTTCTTCTTTCTCTTTTTGTCTAGCTCTTTGTTTTTCTCTCCCTCTCTCTTTCTCCTTTTCTTTGGAAGGTCTAGACTTATCCCCAGACTTGTTTCCAAAAGGGGAAGCAGAGGCCAAAACAGAAGTGGTCATTTCTTCAACTGTGGCAAGAAGAAGATTCTTCAAAACCAACTTGGTACTCTTGTCTGAAAGAGCTCTAGTCCCAAAATAAGCACACAATAAACACTCCATGTCCAAATATGTCACTTCCAAATAGTACACACACAGAGAATGGGGATCATACGGTGGAATCTTGTGCCCAGAAGTGGTGTACTTTTTCAAACCCAAAGCTTTGCCACTTATGGAAGGAGAAGAAGCGCCCACTGCAAAAAGCACACACACACACACACACACACACACACACACACACACACACACACACACACACACACACACACACATATACAATAATAATAACTACAATAATACTAATGACAATAGAAGAACCAGGACCTTAATGGTCGTTAACACTAAGTATACTATACACAACTAGAGGAAGCTATACAGAATAGAAAAAAAATAAAGTTAAAAACTAAAGATTGGGCATCTGTGCTGTCCATTTTCATTCCTCCTCAACTTATGGGTTACAGATCCGATCCTCAGATCCAACTTGGTCGCATTCTATATACTTTGGATCCAACTCTTGAGCTCCTCCCTCTACCCGTAATTGATTAGTCCATCCCTAATACTCCAGATCAAGTTTGTTGCAATAAAGGTTCCAATGTATAATAAAAGAGGAGAACAGAAAATTAGGGCATGGCTCAAACCCAGAACTACAGGTTCCAAAAACTCTATCGGGTCACTCCAGAAGACAACAGAAAGAGGGAAGGAGAGAGGTGAGTTGAGGAAGAATGAAAACGGACAACACAGATGCCTTGTTATGGTAAGTACATAACTTTCATATCTGATGTTGTCCTTTTCACTCATACTCAACATATGGGACAGAGTCCCCAGCTACATAAACCTTGGGTAGCTCTCACGGAAGGATATTCTGGAGAACTACTGAACCAAAGGCAGCTCTGCTTCTGGAAATTAAGTCCAATTTGTAATGAGTAATAAAGGAATGAGCATTAGACCAGTTGGCTGCTGAACAAATATCATCAATGGAAGTTCTAGATCAGAAGGCAGATGAGGTGGCATTGGCTCTAGTTGAATGGGCCTTAAGTGGTTTTAGTAGGGAGAGGCCTTGCTAAGAATAAATCCAGGAAATGCAATTAGTTATCCATTTGGCCAATGTAACATTAGAAATTAGAGAACTCAGCCAACTCAGTGAAAAGAAGGCAAACAACTGGTCTGCTTTTCTGAATTCTTTTATTCTGTGTAAGTAGAAATGTAGTTGTCTATGCACATCTAAAAGATGTAGCACATATTCTCCTTTGTTTGAAAATGCTGGAAAAAAGACTGGTAAGTGAATGGTTTTATTTATATTTGATTCAGATGCCACCTTTTGTAGGAACGAAGGACTGGTTCAAAAGGTAACCTTGCTTTTATGAAAAACAATGTATGGGGCTTTTCATGAAAGAGCCTGAAGTTCAGAAATCCTTTTAGCAGATGTAATAGTAACTAAAAAGGCTGTTTTCCAAGACAGGAGTTTTAAGTCATTTTTTTGCTGAAGGTTCAAAGGGTTGTTGAGTCACGTCTTGCAGTTCTGGTGTTAATTCCCAGGGAGGTGATGGATCTTTCATCAGGGGTCTGAGCAGAAAGGTACCATTTTAGTAAGGCCTTACACTATTTTGAAGAAGCCAAGCAAGAAGCATGGTTTCCTCAGTGAAAATTTGATGTGGCTGGTAAATGTACTTTGATTGTGGAAAAACTAGCAACATCTTTAAAAAGGGAAGCTAAAAACTCCAATACAGAAGAAATATGGCAATAAAGGATCACTGTAATTTTTTAAAGCCCAAACTGAAAATCTTTTTCACCTGCTCTTGTAAATCCTTTTAGTGTAATCTTTCTATGATGACAAAATTATATTCTGAACCAGTGAAGAGAGCCTAGCTGCCTAGCTATCAAAGGAATTGGAGAAACCATGCAGTCAATTTGAGGGCTGGATTATTGGGATGTTTTATCCCCAAGGGCTGTGACAGGAGGTCTGGACTAGAGTCTAGTAACTGAGGAGGATAAAGATGATGAGACAAAAGGAAGGGGAACCAGACTTGACTAGGCCAGAAGGAGGCGATGAGGATAGCCAAGCTCTTCAAGCAGCTGGCTTTATATAAGTATTTTGAAATTAGAGGTACTGGGGGGATAAGGGTAAAGGAGACCTGAGGGCTAAATGTGGATTAGAGCATCTCTCAGTGACTCCCCCAAGGTGGGGTGTCAAGGTAAAGCTCCTGCTGCATTTGTTTTTTTGGGGAGAAGAAAAAGGTCGCAGCAAGGTTGGCTCCAGCGACGTAAAATTTCCTCCACCCCTGACTGATTGAGAGACCACTTGTGAGGCATCAAAATGGACCTGCTGAGTTTTTCCACTAGTGTGTTGTATTTCCCCAGAATGTGCATTGCCATTAGAAAGCAGTTGGAGGAGATCATAAAATGCCACACTATTATAGCTGCTCAACAGAGGGGTAAGATCAAGTACCGCCTTGTTTGTTTATATACCAGACCACACACATTGTCTGTTTGAATCTCAATGGCCCCTAGATGGAGAACATCTTGAAAAGCCTGCAACACCAGAAGGACCGCTCTCATCTCTAGGACACTGATGTGTGAATTGGTCTCTTGGGAGACCACATGCCCTGGACCTCCCTTCTCCAAAAATGCCCCCCCCCCCAAACCCAGTTGGGAGGCATCTGTAGTTACTGTGGCTACAGGGTAACTTATAAGAGTCTCGTTCAAATAAATCCACCATTGAAGATGGTCTCGACATACCTGAGTGAGTGTGACTGGATAAGAAAGAGGCTGTCAAAGAATAGATGACTGAACAGCTAGAGTCTATTGCAGAAAATGCATATAGTAATGTTCTACGGGGACTAAAACTTTAGATGATGCCATGGACCCCACAGCCTGCAGAACTAATCTGGTGGGAGAACCAGTATGAAATGATTTGCTGAACCTGGGACTTGATTGTGGTCACACATTGCATGGGTAGACAAGCTGCCTGATTTATAGTATTCAGATGAGCACCAATGAACTCCAGGCTCTGAACCGGTAGTAGCATTGATTTGGGCATGTTGACTGTAATACCTTAAGATCAGTAAATGTGGAGCAAATTGTCCCCGGTCTGTTCTAGGAGATGCTTGGTTGGAGCAGTGAGGAGCCACTTCTCTAAGTATGGAAACACATAGAACCCTTGCAGTCTCAAGTGAGCTACTACCAGCTACTACCACCTCCATGCATATGGTAAACACTCTGGAGGCTTGGTGAATCCAAAGGGCAGGGCTCTGAATTGATAGTGACTGTCTCCCAGCCAAAAGGGCAAGTATCTTCTGGATTATCCGTCTATTTTGATGTGATAGTATGCATCCTGAAGATGAAGTGAACACATCCAATCGTCCTTGTGTAAAAGAGGTAGGATGGACTAAACCATGACCATTTGGATCTTTGCCTTCTTCATATATTGGTTTAGGTTGCCTAGATCCAAAATTGGTCTCAGGTTCCTTGTCTTTTTTGCCACTAAAAATAACCTCAAGTAAGTTCCAAATCCTCCCTGGTCTGGTGCGACTTCCTGGATGATTCTTTTGTCTAACAGCTTCTGAATTTCTCAAGCTGAAGCTTCTCTCTGACTGGCTGGGATGTCGGCAAGCTTGTTTCTCTTTGGGGGCAGTGTTTGGAAAAATAGTATAAAGTAACCTCTGGATATTATGGTTAGCACCCAAGAATCATTTGTTATAGTAGCCCAGGCATTCGGGTGCAAGGACAAATGACCTGCAACTGCTTCCAGAGGCAGCAGTCGAGCAGCACTTCAAGAGTCCTGAAAGTATCTATCCAGAAAAGACTTTCAGAAGCCCTGATTTTGCGGACTTCCTCTGCCATGAGACTGGCATCATCCATTCAAACTCCCTCCTCTGCCTCAGAGGCAGTTTCCGTGTGAATCTTGGAAAGATCCCTGGGACTTATGAAAAAAGAAGCTATGTACTCGCCCTAACATTCCATCTGTGTTGTCCATTTTCATTCTTCCTTAACAACTGGTTTGACTCCGATCTTTGGATCCTACTCGGCCGTTACTAAAGCCGGTGGCCACCAAAAAACTCTCAAGCTCCTCCTTTTCCCATAAGACACCAGCCCTGACTCTCCTCAGATCTTGTTCGCTATTATATATCAACAAAAAATACATATATATATATATATATATATATATATATATATATATATATATATATATATATAGATAGATATAGACAGATATACTTATACCTATAAAAAGAAAGGTGTGAAACTATTCAGGAAAGACTTAAAAATATAGAACCTTTCTGGAGCTCAATGTGAAGGACAGTTGTGTGCAAAGAAAGGCCTTGCACATTTGGAAGAAACTAAGTACAGTTTTTGCCTAGGTAATAATTGGATGGTTTGCCTTCAAAATGTTGATGGTCACAACACTGAAACCGCTTCCGCAAACTCCAAACTGCACCTTCTCTAAACCTTGAATACAGATATTCCAAACCGCAAAATTTCACCCCCTTTTTGACCCATGTTAGCACTTGTTTGTAGGTATGGTGCAGTCGAAAATGTCAACGTTCGATGTTTTGTTGACTTTTTGAAGTTTTGGCAATATGGGTTTTCGGCGGTGTGTAAATTCGGCTATGTGCAGTCAAATATTTTAAAGGTAAACCTAATTGGATATAGCTGCCAAATGAACTTTGATAGTGGAATAACTTGCTCCATCCTGAATGATTGAGGCAAGGAAGTCAAGAATTGCTGGGATCGGAGCGGTAAAAGGATCCAAAAGTTTCTGATGAACCCAAATAGAGAATCTTTTCCATTTGCTTTTATAAATTTTTTTGTTGTAGTGGCCTTATGTGAGCACACTAAGATTTTCTTAACTAGAAAGGGCAGCCTGGAATGTCTAGCCATCATTGGAACTGCAGAAACCATGCAGTCAGTTTGAGGCCTGTTAGATCTGGCTGAGTTGTTCTGATGGGTGAGGTAGGAGGTCTGGAACTGGGTTCAGCATCCAAGGAGGACATATTAGATGAGACCAAAGGAAGGGAAACCAGACCTGTTAAGGCCAGAAGGGGGCAATGAAGATGACTTTGCTCTTCAACCTTTGCATTTTATGAAGAAATTAGGGGATGAGGGGTATGGTGGGGATAAGCATAAAGGAGACCGGAGGGTCAATTATGGACTAGAGTTTTTCTTGATGACTGTCCCTGAGGAGGGATTAGGGCAAAGACCCTGCTGCATTTGTTGTTGGATGAGGATATAAAGAGGTAGCAGCAAAGCAGCCACCAGTTGCGGAATATCTTGCTTACCAAAGATTGATTTAGAAACCACTCAAGAGGCGTTTGCTATGATAAAGCAGTTGGAGGAGATTGCCCCTTGCCAAACTCTCATTGCTTCTTGACAAAGGGGATAAGATCTGGTTCTCCCCTGTTTTTTGATGTACCAGACTACTGACGTATTATCCGTTTGTACTGCAATAGTCTCTAGAGGAAGAAAGCTCTTAGACCACTGCAGAGAGGTCTCTTGTCTCAATCACATGCTTTGAACAATTCATCCCAAGTAATGCCCCCCCCACCCCAACTGGGATGCGTCCATGGTCAATGTGGCACTGGAGAGAGGGAGAATAAACAGACATCCTTCCTCGACATCCTTTGAGAGAAGCCACCATGACAGGGAGTCTTTACGCACTCGAGATAATTTTATGGAGTGATTCAAAAGATAGTGATGCAATGACCATTGTACTGCTAGAGCCCCTTGTAGAATTCTCATGTGAAGGCAAGCTTTTGAAATCAATCAAAGTTATAGTAGCTGCCATCAAGCCCACTGCTTTCAGAACTAATCCTGCTGGTGGCGAAGGAATGGTTAGAATTTGTTTGATATGCAACCTCAAGGACACAATTCTGTTTAGAGGTAGGAAGGCTAAACAATTGTGCGTGTCTAGACCCACCCCTATAAAATCTATCACTTGAACTGGATGAAGTTCATAGGTTGGTACTAGGCTATCGGCTCTAAGGCCTATGCAAACCTAGCCATAACAATTCCCTGGATATTTCTTCCCACAATATTTACCTCTCTGGGCCCCTGTCTAGCAGGGCAACTGACATGATCCCAGGGGTGAATTTCCTATCTCCCATCCAATCATCAAGGTTCCTTTTGAAGAAGGCCAATGAGGCACTCTGCTTGACATGTATGGGCAGTCTATTCCAGAGTATGGGGAGTCTCTGGGTCAGGAACCTATCCCTCCAGCATGTTTTGTTCATTGTGATGATAAGGTTTAGATCCCTGGAACGTGTGGCGCTGAGGGATTGGGATTTCTTTAAGTGGAGCATGTCCAACAGCTCAGGGTTTGACATGGCCTTGTATGTTAAGCATAGATCGCCTCTGAGTAGACGATATGCCACAGAGTATAGCTGGAGTTTTTTTAGATGGTCACATATGGCATCTGCTTTAGGCCTGTGATTCTTTTAGTGAGGTATTTCTTTGTCCTTTCCAGCTGTTGCAGATGTCTTGTGAGGTACATACCAAACGGGGCATTATACTCTATAATGGGTCTAATGAGGGATGAGTACAGTGGGACAATGACCTCCTTTTGTCTGGATGAAAAGCCCTTAGTGATGAGGTGTGCCACATAGAAGGATTTCCTGACTGTTGTGGCGATGTGGTTATCGAAAGTGAGACCACTGTCCACCTGTGTCCCTAAGTCTCTCATTACACTTTCGATGTTTAGTGTCCTGCCACCTATATGGTAATTCATGGGCACATGTTTTTTTCCAAAGGGGATAACTATACATTTCTTTGCATTAAGCTTGAACCCATGGCTCTGGCACCAGGCATCTGTTTCTGTAAGGCCCTTTTGTAGAATATCCACATCATTTGGGGATTCAATAATGGCTCCCAGTTTGCAGCTATCTGCAAACTTTGTTAGCCAGAGTACCTTAGTGTTGGCCTGTACTTCAGAGAAGTATATGCCAAACAAGAGTGGTCCCAGGACTGAACCCTGAGGTACTCCACTTGTCACTTGTCTGGAGCTGGATTTGGAGTCGGCTACTTTTACAGTCTGGGTTCTGTCAGTAAGCCAGTTGGCAACCCATCGAGTGACGTAGGGATTTATGCCCAGCTTAGTAAGTTTATCTATGATTCCAGAGTGGGGGATGGTGTCGAAGGCCTTGGCGAGGTCCAGATAGGCTGTGTGGACCGCCTTACCCTCGTCCACAGCTCTGGAGACTGATTCAAAGAAGTCAATCAGATTCAGGAAACAAGATCGGGCCCTCACAAACCCAAACTGGATGGGGTCCAGTGTTTGAAGGTTGCCAATGTCTTTGTTTATAAGTTCCATGATAATGCGTTCCATGCCCTTGCAGATCAGGCTTGTCAGACTGATGGGATGGTAGTTCCCGGGATCCAAGGCATATCCTCCTTGTGGAGTGAGATAACTGTAGCTGTGCGCCACTCAGTGGGCACAAAGCCTGAGGTGAGGCTATGATTAAACATGACACTTAGGTGAGGTGTCAGTTCATTTTGTAGTTCATTTAGTACACAGCCTGGGATGTCATCTGGTCCCATGGATGCTGTATTCTTAGCTTTAGAGAGTGCGGTTTCTACCTGTGTGGCCGTGATTATTGGAATTTGGCAATCTTTTGGTATTGAGATGGGCCCTTTAGGGGATGAGAGAGGGGTGAAGTTGGCACCAAATCGATCTGCCAGGATATTGGCAATATCCTTGGGATCAGTATATTTAATGCCATTCTGTTGTAGCTCAGAGCAGATCTGAGTATTGCCATTTAGATTCTTGACATAACTATAGAATGCCTTGTGGTTGTCTTTGGAATCTTTGGCAATTTTATTTTCGTAACTAGCTTTTGGGGATTTTATGAGGGATCTCAGCGTCTTACAGAGGCTGGTGAGGGAGTTTTTTGCATCCTGGAATTTTCCTATTTTCTGCAACAGTTTCTTCCTTCTGTTGTATAGTTTGTTTATAGCAGGGGACCACCAGATTGGCTTCCTTTTTTTGGAGAAGAGCATCTTGGTTCTATTTGGGATGGCACGATTCATGCACGAGTGGATGTGCTCGTACAGTGCCTTAGTGTAGGATTCTACAGTTGAACTTCCAGATCCCGTCTGCGTGGGTGTTGTGAAGTTTGTCACTTCTGACTTCAGTAGCATGAAGTTGGCTTTGGAGAAGTTTTTTAAGGAGGTTTCCTTACTGGAGGGTGGGGGATGGGGGGTGGGATGTGGATGTCAAGGGTGATTTACTTATGGTCAGACCTGACCAATGAGGGGGTGACCACTGGTGTGGAGCATCTATTTCCCATGTTGGTAATGACCAGGTCTAGGATATTGGAGCTCCTGGTGGGACAATGGATTAGTTGATCCAGGGCATTGGAATTTATGAATTCCAAGAACCGTTGGGAAAAGGAGTTGGTACCTGAGTAGTTTTCCCAAGTAATGGCAGGGTAGTTGAAATCACCCAGTATTAGGGTGTTTGGTTGTATCTTAATATTTTCCAGTATGTTTAGAAAGGTGTAGTGAGAATCTTGGGGCATGGTGGGGGATCTGTAGCAAGTTACAATTTGGATTGCAGTCTTACCTAGTGTTAGCTGCACCTGGAGAATTTCAGATGCATTGTGTTGGGCAACTAGCCTGGAGGTGTGAATATCCCTGGTGACTATGGACACTCCTCCACCTTTAGTGTTTTGGTCTTGGTTTTGTGGCCGAAAAGTGTGGTGAGAATTGTAGCCTGGTATTGCAGGGGTGCTCTCTGGAGCTTTGAACCAGGTCTCAGTTACTGCACAGATATCAATGTTCTCCATTTTTAGGGGTGCCTCGAGAGAATGCATTTTGAGGTTTAGACTTCTAGCATTGAGTAGCATTACCTTCAGATTTTGCATGCTTGTATCTGTTACGGTGGTGATTTTATCCTTTGAACCTTGCCTAAAAAAGGCACTATAGGAGTTTCAAGAGCTTTAGCCAGTAACCTGAATCCCAGGGGTGACAGGTGCAGACCAACTCTGGCAAAGCATCGTGGTTTGTCGATCATGTCTTCCCAGGCAGACAAATACTGGATCCCCTTTGAATGACACCAAAAGCTTAGCCAATTGTTGAAGTCACTCATTTTGTCCTTATACTGTGGTATCATTCTGGGCGAAGGCAGGATGCTACTCAGGGCTAGGGTCATACCTGCCTGGGTCACATGATCCAAGAACTCTTCCATGTCTCTTTTCATGTAGTCCAGGGAGGTACGTCTCAAGTCATTCACTCCAGCATGGACAATGACAGAGTCATATTTGTACTTGTTGTGGAGTGACTTGAGTGCATGCGTTATGTGGCAGATCCTGGCACCAGACAGGCAGCTGACTAATTTTCTCCTTGTTCAGCCTGGTGAGTGGGACATCAGTGTGCCTGACTATAGAGTCACCTATGACTAAAGTGTTGGGTACATTGTCTTGCCTTAGGGGCTGTTGTTGGTTGGCACACTGGTGTTATGAGCCATGTGTCACTTTGGTTGTGACTGGTGTTTGTTTGCGTTTTGGCTTCAGAGGTCCTTGTTACTTGGGCAGGTTAATGTTAAGGGCCTCCGCATATGCATATTTAGTGTTGCTATGTGTGGGTGTTGATGGTGTGGGTTTTGAAGGGCTATGAGTTGCTTGAGGTGTAATGCAGGAGTTAACCTTCTCCTCTTGACTGTCTAGCACAATCTTGGCCGGAGAGAGCTTTGCTTCTAGTTTGGCTATGTAAGTGCATCTCTCGCAGGTTGTAGTGCTGGGTGGTAGGAGGAGAGGATTGTCTGTGCACAAGAGGCAGTTGCCACATTGACCCAGTATGCCCAGATTCACCAGGTGGACAGGAGAAATCATCAGAAGCTGACCCTTGGACATGCCTGTTTAGGTGCTTTTTTGTAAAGTTTAAGAGCTGTTTTCCCTTACCTTTGCAAGGTACTTTGCAATTATAGGCTGTTTAGTGCCTATGATTAATTTCTCCTTATTGACAAGGAGAGCTGAGTGCTTGTATCAGTTTCAGGCTTCCTAGTTCTTTCCAGCAGGTTCTAGAGCAAGTGCTAGTCACAGGGGTTCAGATTTTAGTGCTACTACTGAGAAACCAGCTAGATTTAAGGGAAAATTTGAAGAGCAGACTTTCTGGCACCTGGAATAGTTTAACTGTAGCCTTGCAGTGCTGCACGATGTGAAAAATGTGCAAACACACGCGTTTTTAAGCCAAAAAGTTGAAAGGGATAGAAATCAGCCGAAAAAGGCTAATAAGATTACAATTTCAGAGCTGGAAACCACTCCTCTAGCATAAGATAGGCAGTACAATGCTCACCAGTCCCACTGGTAGGCAGTAGGACTTCCCTCTACCACAGCAAGGTCTGGATAGCTCTGAGCACAGAAAATAAAGTCCTGAGACAAGCAAAGCTGAGTGTGTAGTCCTAAACAGTAAATGCAATTAAAACTCTACAAAATTAGCAATTTAAAACTTTTTAAATGAAGCAAGGCAAGTGCACAACTGAAAAACGATTTAAGAGGCAGTAACACAGCATAATAAGTAGCTAGTCTACATATACAGAGAAGTCTATATATACAGAAAAGCAGCTAAAACACACAAACACTTCAGATGCAGTGCAACCCAGAGCACTTGAGTTGTAGCAATATTAAGGCAATTACAGTTATAATAAATGCTCTGAAATATACTCTATATTTCCAAAATGTTTCAGAAGCACAGTCAGAACACAAGGAGATTCAGGCAAAATTTTTTTTTTTTTTTTTGAAAGGGAAAAAGGAGAAATAGAAGACCTTATCAAATGTTCTCTCTGTATTAGTTAGAATGAGCTAATGACACTAGACTGGGAGGAGTGTCCCAGATCAGCTTTACAGTAGGGGCGGGCAACTGCAAAGCCACCAAGTATAACAGCAAGACACCAACAGGGAAGGAGGGCGCAGACAATACTAAAGCTTTTAGCCTACAGACACAGTAAGCACTACAGAAAGCCACAAAATTAAAGTTTTTAAACATAAAGCTATTAGCCTACAGACACAGTAAGCACTACAGAAAGCCACATAATGAAAGTTTTTAAGCAGATAAAGATTTGTAAAGATACAGAATGCTTTTAACTGCAAACAAATCAGTTACCCGTGCAGATTACTTAATATCAATAAAATACACTCAAAAACTAAGCAGCAGGCAATAAAAGTGCTATATATAAATTGCTAGAAACAATAATCAGTATAAATAATCGAAAAAAGAGGATACTTCTATATCTCAGCTGAGTTGTAGTCAACACCTCTTATCCACTCTGCTCAGTGTGTATAGTATTTATAGAGATCCCCAATGTGTTTGCTAGGTGAAGAAGATAATTTCTGGAGTAAGTAATCCCTGGCCTTCTCTAGGAGATGCTTGGTTGATGCGGTCAGGAGCCAATCGTCCAGGTAAGGAAACACTCTGAATCCGTGCAGTCTCAAGTGAGCCGCTACTACTACCACCATACATTTGGTGAATACCATGTTGGCTGTGATAAGACCAAAGGGCAGAGCTCTGAATTGGTAATAAGTGTCTCCCAGGCGGAAGCAGAGAAACCTTCAGGAGCGCCTGTCCATTTTGATGTGGTAATACGCATCTTGAAGGTCTATAAAGCACATCCAGTTGACATTCTGGACAAAGGGTAGAATAGACTGTACCGTGACCATCCAAAAATTCTGAGTTCTTTGCGGACTTGTTCAGGGATTCAGATCTAGGATCGGTCTCAGGTCCCCTGTCTTTTTTGGCACTAAGAAGAAACTTCAGTAAATTCTGGATTCTATGTGGTCTGCTGGGACCTTCTGGATGACTCATTTTTCTAGCAGCTTTGTGATTTCTACGGCTGCTGACTCTGTCTGATTGAGTGGAACATTAGGGAGATTTTTCTTTGGATTGGGAGTTCTGAAAAAGGGAATGTAACATCCTCTGGATATGATCCTTTGCACCCAATGGTCGTTTGTAATGGCTAGCCAGGCATTTGGGTGCAAGGATAGTCTGCCAACAGAGAGGGACAGTTAGGCAACAGCTCAGGAGTGCTGAAAGGATTTTTCTGAGAAAGAATCTCTAGATCCTTGGTTCTATGGGCCTCCTCTGCCACATGGGTGGCATCTTCCATTAAGGGAAAATTCTCCTTGTGAATCCTGGATAGGCCCTTGTGATTTTTTGAACCGTAATTTCTTACCTCCAATTTGGTTCCTGGAAAATGGCCTTGGTGGGATAGGAAATCAGATTCTGATTGTATACAAGGTCTTTACATCCTTTTCACAGTGGGAGAGAGTGTCTTTCATGGTTGGGCCAAATAGTCATGATCCATTAAATGGGGCATTGATGAATGTCGCCTTGAATGGTTCTGCAAAGTCACAAAGTCACATCCAGGCATGTCTCCTTATGGAGATGCCTAAATGGCGGCCCTTGAGCTAACTTCTGCAGCATGCACGATTAGCCTCGTGGATGCATTTGAGATAGATTGTAGGGTGGCCATCCTAAAGGAAAAGGTTTTCTGTTCCTCTTGAGACTTCAACCCTAGGGCAGTGTTACAGAGTTCCTTTAGTAAGTCCTTCTGTAACCTGGCAAAATGAGCCAAGTAATTCAGCGGCTGCAATGTGAAGGTTGCAGATGCGTACACCCGCTTCTCAAATTTGTCCAAAGCCCTAGACTCGCTGTTAGGGCATGAGAGTAGCTTTGTTCAGCTAGCTCCTTTTTCATGGCTGCTGCAACAACCATGGCATCTACTGGGATACCTTTTTATCCAGTGAGGTTTATCTGAAGGGGCACTGAGAATTTTGTCAGCTCTTTTAGGAATGGGCTCCATGGTGTCTGGCTCCTTCCATGCCCTGTGGGAACAAGGTCTGTAAGGTCATCCGCAGGCAGGGTTACCCAAGATGTAGATGGGCCAGACCCAAAGGCTTCCAGAAACACAGAAAACTCTGAGAAAGGGCTTTGGGAAGACCAACCACCTTTTTGGCGTAGGATTTCAATGATGTGTCCAACAGAGATATCATCAAGTGGAGATCTTAGGGACCCTTCCCCCTCATCGAAGTCAGTGTCATCTGTCAAAGAATCCTGAGGGGAATCCAGGTTCTTCCTTTTACACAGTCTCTTGCGGGGGACCTTCTCAGTGGGGTGTTCTGGGGAGGTGTCAGAAGAGATGGGGAGCTCCGTGAGTGGAGCTGCTTGAAAGATCTTTGAGACTGGCTGTCCCTGAGGTGGAAGATGAGTAGGCTCAGGCACAGAAGTTAAGACAGGTGTAGGATCCAAAGGAGGTAGAGATGGCGTGGTTTTCACCCCGAAGAGTACCACCCACAGAAGACAGTGGCAATTGCTCAAGAGCTGAAGCTTTTAGAGCAGACAACCCATGACCCTCCAGAATCCTCAGATCCAAAGGGGGGAATCAGAGCCAAGCTGGCTAGCACCAAGGTGCCAAGGGGAAACACCTCCGAAAGCTTCAGAGTCAAAGTAAACCACTCAGACCCAGTGCCACTGCCTCCGCTCCGAGATCCATCATGTTCCAACATAGTTGCAACCAATTGGTTCAGAGAAGTCATCAGTGTCGAAGAAGATAAAGTCATTGGATTTGACGTGTCGACTCCGGTTGCCTCCATATCCAGCAACAATGAAACAGGAGGTCAGATCGGAGAAGGAGTCATCAAAAGAAGAAAGGCAGGTTGGTCGCTCATGGATCTGATGGGGGAAAAATCAGGCAAAACCCCCATCTGAATCTGCATCCTGAGGAATTTCCTCATCATCTTGTCAACCTCCTCTTCGGATAGACTCAGGGAAGATCTTATGGATGAAGAGGTGGAGGGAGGTCTGGAGAGTTTCTTGAGGCTCTCCTGAAGAAACAGACATCTTAGTCTTGGGAATACAGGCTCTGGAGAGAACCTAGGAGCTTGACTCCAAAGAGAAGTTATTAATGACTGTGTCAGATCCAAGGGTTTGGGTTCAACAGCTTTAAGGTCTTAGCTGGTGGTTCTGAAGTAGATTTGGTAGTAGACCGGGCAGGAGAGCATTTGCGATGCTCCCTGGGCTTCTCAGATTTTTTTGTGGGGGGGGTTGAGCCCCTGATTCCTTAGAAGATCTAGCAGAGGAAATGGCAAACTGGGAAGAAAGCCCTTTAAAATTAGTTTCAATGGTCACTTGGAGCATGGGCATTAAAACCTGGGCAAATATCACACAAGGTATCAAAGTAACCAGGGCCTAAGCATAAACACACTCCCTATGGGCATCAGAGTTAAGGATCTTATGCCCTCAGGAAGTGCATTTTTTGAAACCGGTAGGTTTTTATCCATATCGGAAAGCTTAAAGCAAACAAAAGACATTTTTTATGTTTTTTTTTTTTTGAGAGAAGCAAAGATAGAAAAGGGTAGAAAACTACCAACAATGGTAGAAAAATAGGTTACCAGAGGGTATAAAATTATTTAAAAGTAAGCGAAGAACCACGAAAAGAACAAAAAAGACAACTAGAAGGGTAGGGAGGAGTCTAATAAAGAGAATAGGATACAAGTTCAACACTAAATAAATTTTAAACCACTCACAACCCCAATGGAGACTAGAGGTGAAAATTCCAACTGCTTTCAATTGCGGCAAACAAGATCTGGGGTAATCTGGGGAACAGAGGCATTATGAGTACGGAAGGAACTGGAGAATCATATCTTAAGCTATAAAAAAGCGGCTGAGTTGGATCCAAGGTTTGGATCCAAACCCACAGGTTGAGGAACGAATGAAAATGACAACATCAGATGATTATATAAAGAAAGATCTGTCAACAATGGTAAAAAAGTACACCCTAAAGTGCAGAAAGGGAAGTATAATAATAGAGAATAAAGAATTATATGAAAGAATTCACATACCTGAAATTCAAAAAATGCTATCTAGCTCGAGAGTCAAAGGCGACCACGTCTTCATGCTAAAGCAGCAAACGAGATCTGAGGAGTGCTAGGGTTGGTGCATTATGGGAAAGGGAGGAGCTTGAGAGTTTTTTGGTGGCCACAAGCTCTAGTAACAGCCAGGTTGGATCCAAGGATCAGATCTGAATCAATTGTTGAGGAATGAATAAAAATTGACAACATCAGATCCACATTTTCTTGCCTCCTCTTTGATTCTTTAAGAAGGATCACTGAGGAGTAAAAATGTGAATCCCTATCGCAGACAAGGTCTTTCCTTCCTGCTCACTGCAGAAAAGTGTTTCTTTCACATGGGACCAAACAAGGAAGTTCCAGCAAAGGGGGAAATTTAAGAAAGAAGACTGGAAAGGCTCCGCAAAATCATATAGCCGCATCAAGGCATATCTGCTTATGGCAATTCCCAAACCAGCAGCCCATAAGGTGCCTTCTTCGGCATGCAAAATTAGCCTCATGGCCGCATTTGATATAGATAAAATAGTGGCCACGTGCGAGGATGCTGTCTTATAATCCTCTGTAGACATGGGCTCTGATACAGACTTTGAGAGTTCCTTAGTCCAATCCCTCTGCAGTCTGGTAGAGTGCACCAAATAGTTTAAAGACCACAAGGCAAAGGTCACCGATGCAAATTTGTACTTTCCAAACCTGTCAAGTGCCCTAGACTCTCTGTTATGGGGGATGGACAGAGGAGCTCTGTTCTGCAAGCTCCTTCATGGTGGCTGCTGGCTTGATCATCGTATCAACAGGGACATTTTGCTCCAATGTGGTCTATCTTCCGGAGGGGATAAAAGTCTGTCCAGTTGAAAAGGGATAGATTCAACAGAGTCCGGCTCCTTCTATGCTTGGTTTGAAACTAGGTCAATAAGCTCATCGCCTGGGGAAGTCACCCAAGACATAGATGGGCCTGAACCAAAAGCTTCCAGGAATACTGACTCCTCAGGAATGGGTTATGTGAGGACCAACCACCTTTGTCCTTAAGGATTTCCAAAATGTCTTGAAAGGAAATGTCATAAGGTGAGGTGGAGATCTGGTGGACCATTCCCCTTCGGTGAAGTCAGTTTTTTTGGTGAAGGATTCCATAATCGAATCTATGTGCCTCCTTTTGCACATTCTCTTTTGATGAACCTCTTCAGAGGAATGTTCTGGAGAGGTGTCCAAAGACAGGGGTAGTTCCTCTATGGGAATTGTTTGGATGCTACTTGGTGCTGGCTGTCCCTGTGGAGTAGGTCTAATGGGATCAGAGCTGGGTACCAAAGAAGGATAGGGTGTAGGATCCTTGGAAGTATGAGAGACCGGATCTCTTGAATGAGAGAAAACCCTATCCACAACCTCAAAGGCCGATGAACCCAGGGAAACCATAGCCGACCACACTAAAGCTGAGATCTCTGAAGCAGCCAAGCCATAACTCTGACCAGATCTATATCTTAGAGGGAACTGGACCCAAGCTATCTAATGCCAAGGCTTCAAGGGGGCAAGAAAGGCTCCAAAAACATTAGAGTCGAACTCAGCCCCATAGAGCCAGTGCTTCAGCTCTGGGATTCATCCCTGTCTGACGGAACAGGAGCAGAACTGGTCAGGGACACAGTCCGGGTCAAACACGTGACTTTCTTTGGCTCTGACACCAGTACTCTCAGAACTCTCTAATCCTGGGGCTCTGAAACTGAAGGACAAATTGGTGAAGGTGATACAATAGTATGTGAGGTAGAAAGCTCACAGATTCGATGGGAGATGGAGCCAGAATAATCCCCATCTGGATCTGAGCTCTGAGAAACTTCCTCATCAGGCCATCCACTTCCTCTTCAGAGAGACTCCTGAAGGGTCTGACGAATGAGATGGTGGATTGAGGTCTGAAGTGCCTCGAGTTTTGGCCAGAGTGAACACTATCTCCCTTAAATTATTTTCATACTTGTAACACTATGAAGTTTTATTCTGGCTTTCATCAACTAGTCAGCAGAATACCCACATTCTACAACTTAGAACTAATCCCCTTCAGACCTTCTTCTCTGAGTGTTTTCTCAGCTATATTAGTACCAAACCTTCTAATTTCTCCAAATGGCAGAGAATCTAACAAATGTGGTGAGTGCATACTAGATGCATGCAAAGAGATGTTAACCACTGTTTCCTTGACATAAGGCTGATACTGAATTTTAGAATCACTGTCCACATACAAAAAAAACCATCAAAATACTTAATACATTTTTATGCAATTCATATCTAAATTTTAAACCATGTTCATTTACATTGTTTACTAAAAATCCTCATATAGCCTTTTTCCCCCTTACATATGAATAACAGATCATCAATAAATCTTTTGTACAGAATTACATTATTCCTAAAAAATTCAGTAAAATATAACAATTTTCTTTCAAAGTCCCCCATGTAAATAACTGCATAAGTTGGAGCATACAATGCCCCGTTGCCATGCCTTTTTTTCTATAAAGGAATTCCTTTTCAAAACAAAAACAGTTGTGTGTCAAAGAAAATTCCAATAACAAAATCAAAAAGGAATTTTGACGACCTTTACCCATAATACTGAGAATTGCTTCCAAACCCCATTTGTGCTTAATATTACTATACAAAGCCTTCAATTCAACTGTTACTCAATAATAACTGCCATTCCAATTAATTTTTGTTACAATTTCCAAGTACTTCTTGAGTGTTATTTACATATGCAGGCACTCTTCATAATATTTTTTTTTCAAATAAGAATCCAAAAAAGTGCCTACATTGTACAAATAGGATTCCCTCACCGAAATAATTGGTCTCCCGGGGGGGGGGGGGGGTATTTAAATCCTTGTGTAGTTTTGGAATAGCATAAAAAATAGGATCAATTGACTTAGCTATACATAACTTCCTAACTTAATAAAGTTAAAAAAATCCCAGCCTTTCTCCCTGTTCTAGCAGTTCTGAATTAAAGGAAACAGGGTTACTTAACAATTTAATATATTCATTCTGATTATCTAATAAGTCATGAACTATCTTGCTATGACTTTTTCCCCAAATCACACAATTGCCTCCTTTATCTACCTGCCTGAATATAAACGTTTTTGTTTTCTAAGCCCTTGTAAAGTTTGCTATTTATTTTTTGAAAGATTATATTGTTTATGCATTTTCTCTGCATCAGTAATTTTTGGCAGAGGTTTTACGCCGGATGCCCTTCCTGATGCAATAAGAGTGAAAGGGGAGGTCTACAAGAGGGTAGTGAGACCAGCTATGTTATATGGGTTGGAGACGGTAGCATTGTCGAAAAGGCAAGAATCAGAGCTGGATGTGGCAAAGTTAAAGATGTTAAGATTTGCACTGGGCGTGACTAGGATGGACAGGATTAGGAATCAGTATATTAGAGGGTCAGCTCAGGTTGGACAGTTTGGAGACAAAGCAAGAGAGGCGAGATTGCATTGGTTTGGACATGTGCTGAGGAGGCATGCTGGGTATATTGGGAAAAGGATGCTAAGGATGGAGCTGCCAGGTAAGAGGAAAAGAGGAAGGCCTAAGATGAGGTTTATGGATGTGGTGAGAGAGGACATGCAGGCGGATGGTGTGAAAGAGCATGATGCAGAGGACAGGAAGAAATGGAAACAGATGATCCACTGTGGCGACCCCTAATGGGAACAGTCGAAAGAAGATGATGATGATGATATTGTTTATGCATTTTCAAGAACTTAAGATACTCATATTCAATTTTTTTGAACAAACTTTTTCAAACAAACAAATAGCATGACTGTTTTTGGAGGTAAAAAAATTGCTGATACGAGACAAGCCTGGGATAGTAAATTTGCCACAACCAGTATAAAAATTATCAGACTAAGTTTCATTTTCACCATCAATACAAACAACTTCACAAAATTCATTTTCATATACTGAAAGGTTTAGAAGTGAATCTTCCCTGATATTTTCTCCAGCTACATCAACCTCAAAAACTTCTACACAATTTTGTTTAACTTGTTTATCAGCAAAGAAAACTTTCAAATGCAATTTTCTACAACTCTCACTAGCATCAAAACAAACATCCCCTAGTGTTGGGATTCTTGTAGGAGCAAATTTCATGGCCTTTAATACATTTTCAACCTCAGGGGTAACAGTCAAACCAGATAAATTAATAATGTTCAGCTTTTGAAATTTTTTCCAGAAATACCAGTCTCAACAGTCTTTTTCACTCTTTCTGGTGTACTTGCATCTTCCTGCCTCGACATCTTCTCCTCTCTCCCTTGTCACAATTGTACTGCTGATAGTGATAAGAAAAATTCCTTTAATTTCTACTGGTTTTCTCATTAGTTCGTACATTGTTTGTAGACTGGATATCTTCAAATGATACACTTTTTCTACTTGAATTAGTATCAACCAATGAAATGAAAAAGTCTCTAATACCACCATCTTGGCTTTCTCCAGATTTAACTTTCGACCTACGTCTGCGAGACTTGCGTTGCCAAGAGGAAATTAAGCCTGCTTCAAAATCCTTAAGATCCCATTTAAGTTTTTTTCTTTTTTTTTTGGGACAAAATCTCAGTTTCAGATTTTTCAGTTCTACTTTTAATGAACAGTGCTTATCGCATTTTGAAGGTAAAGAATTTCTTTCTGGATTTTCTTATGCAACCTTACATTTCTTTTCACCAGGATCAGCAACCATCCTGATGTGCAGTGAAGTGAAATCTGCTTCCATTCTTCCAATAAATCAGTTTCTTCATTGTTGAAATCCACTGCAGGCAAAGGGTTAAGACGTAAACCACAAGGAACAATATTTAAGCTGATATACTTTTCTAACAGCTTGGTGTGATAATATAATGTTATCTCTTTAAGCATTAACTTTTCCAACAGTTCAAATTTATTTTGGTCACCATCACCGTTTACAATCAACCAATGGTCGCTAGTCACCAATTTCTGTTCTCTTTCTCGCAGTAAATCCACAAAGTCAAATCTATCTTGACTTGCAGGCATTCAAAATATTCCTGGAAAAGCTTCAATCACCTCAGAAGCCATCACACCAACAAGGAAAGTACAGTTGTGTACACTTACCATAACTGTTGATGTTCCAGTATATTCACTGTTGCAGTCATCACATTTGGGTTATCCTTCCAGGGGTAGCCCTCAGTCGGCCCGAATACCAGAGGCTTAGTATTTCTGTCTCGCTTGCTGTCGCTCCAGGACTTACGTCAGGTCGTCAGTGGTATAAAATCAGGCAGCCGACGCCATTACATTAGTTTTTCTTGCCCTAACTGTCAAGAGCCCCCAAATAGGGAGCTATGCTATGGCGGAAGAACACCACCAGTAGAATGTAAATACCAAAAATTCCCTGTAAGGAGAGAGGAAAAGAGTGAGAGAGAGAGACCAGGGGGATGGGTGGGAGGGGGGGGGGACGGACCAGGATTGCAACAGTGAATACACTCGAACAACTACATTTATGGTAAGTGTAAACAACTGTACTATGTTCTTCGTGTTTCACTGTTGCAGTCATCACATTTGGGTTGTTTTCCAAAGCTAAAGAAAAGGGTGGGGGCAGTCAAGAAGACTGGGGGCTGGCTAGGATGCCTTGCAAGACTGTGGTGGCAAAGCCTGCCCTGGATTTGGAGAAGATAGACAGGTGATAATGCTTGGTGAAGGTATGAACAGATGTTCATGTTGCAGCCTTCAGGATGTCCCTGGTGGGGACCCCTCTGAGAAAAGCTGCAGAGCTGGAGGTTGCCCTGGTGGAATGCATCCTGACCCCCTTTGGGGGCAGTTTCCTGTGCTGTTTGTAACAGAAATGGACGCAGTGTGCTATCCATTTGGAGATTGTTTGTTTGGATATGGCCTTGCCCTCTGCTCCTGCTGTGAAGATGACTAGTAATTGACCAGTTTTTTTAAAAGATTTAGTCCTGTCCAGATAGAATCTGAGCTGTCTGTGCACATCTAGAGAGTGCAGAATCCCTTCCCCCTTGTTTTGTGGGTTAGGGAAAAAGGTGGGCAAATGAATGGATTGGTTGACAGCTACACTGGACACCACGTTAGGCATGAAGGATGGGTTAGTCCTGAGGAAGACCCTGTCAGCATGGAAAATGATGAAGGGCTCTACAGCCACAAGTGCTTGTAGCTCTGATACTCTTCTAGTCTAGCTGAAGTGATGGCCAGAAGCAAGGCTGTCTTCCAAGAGAGGAATTTTAACTCTGCTGACGCTGCAGGTTCAAAGGGGGGGGTGAGCTTTTCCAACACAAAGTTAAGGTCCCAAACTGGGGTAGGAGCTCTTCTGGGTGGCCTTAAATTGTTAGCCCCTCTTAGGAACTGTTTGATAAGAAGGTGTGAGAAGAGAGGTGACTCTGTGCTGTAATGAGAAGAGATGGTAGAGGCATGAATTTTAATAGAAGAGAAGGATAGACCCCTGTGTAGTAGGTCTGCTAGGTAATCCAGGATGAGAGGTAGGGAGGGCTGTGTTATTCCAGCTCCTTAGCTTGGATTCAGATGCAAAACCTTTTCTACTTGGCATAGGATTTTCTAGTGCTGGGGCATCTGGCCTCACATATAACATCTAGGACTTGTTTGGTTAGGCTGGCAGCTTGAGGAGAGGTCAGGAAATAAGCCAGGCTGCTAGGTTGAGGGTCTACAATTAGGGATGCATGAAGTCTCCATTCTTCTGGGTCAGCAGTGTTGAGATCTGAGGTAGGTGCCATGGTGGCAGGGGTGACAGGCTGCACAGCAGTGGGTACCAGTGCTGCCATGGCCAGTCTGGGGCAATCAGGACTGCCCTCGGTTTTTCCTCCCTTATTTTGAGCAGTACCCTTGAAATGAGTGGTAGAGGGGGAAATGCATAGGCCGAGAGGTTTACCCACTGGAAGGATAGAGCATCCACTTTCCAGGCCTTGCTGTGAGGTTCCCTGGTGCAAAATTTGCTGAGCTGATGATTGGAGTGGGAAGCAAAGATGTCCACCTTCGGGGTGCTCCATTTCTGGGTTACAAGAGTGAAGGTTCTGTGGTCTAGCTGCCACTCGTGTGGGTCTAGCAGATTTCTGCTTAAATTGTCTGCCAGAGAGTTTAGGGAGGCTGGCAGGAATTGTGCTAGCAGGTGTAGTTGCATGGCTGAGGCCGTGTGCCAAAGGGTCATGGCGAGTCTGCAGAGAGGATAAGAGTGAGTCCCCTCCCTGCTTGTTGATATACCACATTACCGTGGTGTTGTCTGTTTTGATCAGTAGAGGCCCCAGGGAGAGTAGGGGTCTGGAAGCTGTCAAGGCATGCTGAACCGCAAGCATCTCTTTTTGTTTGATGTGCAGATGTATTTGATTTGGGCTCCAATGGCCCTGAATGCACCTGCCGTTCAGGTGTGCACCCCAGGCATAGTCTGATGCATATGTGGTGAGGGTCTGGGTGACATGGGGTTGTGAGAAGGGAAGTCCCTTGTTGTGGTTGCATGCTGCTGCCCACCAAAGAAAATCTTTCCTTAGACAAAATATCACTGGTATGATAGTTTCCAGGTCCTGAGAGTGTTGACACCAAAGGCTTTTTAGGTACCATTGTAATTTCCGCATATGCAGTCTGGCATATGGAATGAGTAGAATGCAGGAGGCCATGAACCCTACAGCTTGCATTATTTTCCTTGCGGATAACTGGGTTCTGATGGCTAGTTGAGAGAAGTAGCCTGTCAGGTAGGCTTGTTTTTCTGGAGTAAGGAATGCCATCTGGGATGCTGTGTCCAGGCTTGCTCCCAGGAATACAAGTTTTTGTGCGGGGACCAGTTTTGATTTCTTTTCGTTGATAGTATACCCCAGGGAGGTCAGTAGGTCCTTTACAAAGGTCAGGTACTGTAACAGCTTTTCCTGACTGTCTGTCTGACTCAGGCAATCGTCTAAGTAGGAGTAAATTTGAATATTTCTTTGTCTGCAAAAAGCAATGGCTGGAGCCAGGCATTTTGTGAAAACTCTGGGAGCAGTGGATAAGCCAAAGGGAAGTGCAGAGAACTGAAAGTGCATAGCTCCTGCCCTGAAACATAGGTATTTCCTGCAAGATTCCCTGATTGGGATGTGTAGGTAGGCCTCTTTTAAGTCTAGGGGGCTAACCAGGCATCCTTGGAAAGCATAGGAAGAAGTTGCTAGAGGGTGAGCATTTTTAATTTTGGTATCACCAGAAAGGTGTTTAGAATGGCTAGATCGAGCATTGGGTGCCAGGTGCCCTCTTTTCTGGGTACCAGGAAGAGTCTGGAATAGAAACCTTGGCCTATCTGTTCTGCATGAACTTGCTGTATTTCCCTCATGGAGAGCAGGGAAAGGACTTGCATTTTGGCCTCTGCCCACTAGTTTGGAGGAAGATCTGGGAACCCTTTTGGAGTTGGCAGTGTGTGGAAATAAAATTTGTATCCCTGGGGCACTACGTTGAGGACCCATCGGTCATTGGTAATAGAGGCCCAGATGCTTGCATGAAAGGAGAGTTTTCCTCCTAGGGGCACAAGCAGGTGGGCAGAGGTAAGGGGTGGAGGTGTAAAGTCATTGTGAGTTCTTACCATAAGGGGGTGTTTTTGGGGTCTATATCATTAGTTCGAACACACAAGTGTCCGAACATAGAAATATTGAACTGGGAAGTTTGAAATGTAAAAATAGCGAAGCTGCAGAACACCAAATTTTTTCCCATGGAAAAAATTCAGTCGGCCGTTTCTGCAGCTTCACTATTTTCTCCACTGTGGTGCAATCTTGGAGTTGGTATATTTAAGTAGGGGGGTGTGGGGGGCAAAGCCCCCCACATTAGTAATAGTCTGAAGTGTTTGTGTGTTTTTATGTTGTGTATCGGAACAGCGATTTTTTTCCCCTGGGAAAAAATTGTTGTTCTAAGCATTCAAAGTTCTTACATTTTGAACTTCCAGGTTCGATATTTACATAGTCGAACTTATGACAGTTCAACTATGTGATATAGATGCGTGGCTTTGCACTCTCTGTTTTTGAAGAGGAGGAATGCCATAGCTTAGATCTCTGCATTCCTTGGGGCTGCTGTCTGGGGGGGTCTGGTTTCCCCTGGGTCTGGGCTGAGCTGGCCTGGAGGGGGCAGGAAAGGACCAGTGCTTGGAGGGGCAATGCCTACTGAACGTCGGAGGCTGGACCTGTAAGAAGTCTAACTGTCTGCATAGATTTAGCTTTTTTTTCCATCTTTTTTAAGACCTCTTCTGTCTTGGTGCCAAATAGTCTTTGTTCAATGGGTGCGTCCAATAATTTGGATTTGACATGGTCTGGCAAGGTCTGTTCCTTAAGCCAGGCATGCCTTCTAAGGACAGAATCAGTGACTGCTAACCTGCAAGATGCTTCTAGGGCGTCAAAGCCAAAATGCAAGCTGTGTTTAGTAACTTGACATGCAGAATGCATTAGCTCTTGTAATTCTTTATTTTCTGCACAAGCAGGAAAGGAAGATATTTTTTGTTTGAGGAGTTCCATGGTATGCTGCTGATATTTCAGCATGTGGAACTGGCAATTTAATGCTCTAATAGCAAGAGTAGCAGAGGTGTATACTTTTTTACCCCATTGTCTAAAGCTTGGGAATCCCTGTCTGAGGAGGTGGGATTCTTAGCTGAGGTTGCTTTAATTCCTTTAGGTCCTTGAGAGATGAGCTCGGGGTCAGCAGTAGGATTTTTGAAAAGGAATGTGTGAGAGTCAGGGACTCCGTAGTACCTGTCAGGTTTCCTGGGAGCAGGAGAAAGGGTGTCAGGAGTCAAACTAGATTTCATAAAAACATCATCCACAACATCCAGGACAGGAGGAATGGCCAAAGGTCTGTGCTGTGGTAAATCTAAGAACTCCTTTAGTCTCTTTTTTGACTGAGGATAGTCTTGATATTCACATTGGAAATGCTCCCTTAAAGTATGAAGGGTTTCCCCAAATGAAAAATCCTCGGGTGGAGAGGCAGAAGGAATGGATTCCTCTGCATTAGAATCCTCATAAGCAGAGAGGGGTTGCATGTCTTCATATTCAGAAGCATCAGAGTCATCGGACTCCTGTTCAGATAAAACTACTAGGGACAAGTCTCTTTTTCTATTGGAAGGGGTAGCCTGGCTTCCTCTAATAAGCATAATAAGGTCTTCCGCCATTTTAAGCATTTGAGATTGAGGCAAGAAAGCAGGTAACTGAGCTTGGATCGTCATTTTTTTTGGCGTAATTCATACCCTGGACCTTAGAAACTTGGTAGTTTTAGAAAGAACTTAAGACACGAAAGAAGTCATCGTTCTGTGTCAAGTATCGGTAGTGCGAAGTACTTCCTCGGAAGCTAGTGACTGCACAGTGGCTCCGGACCCATCCAAGGTAGAGATATCCACAAGGATCCTTAGTCGAAGAAGAGTCTCGCGGCATACCGGATTCCAATAGGGTCTCGGTAGAGGCCTGCAAATCCACAGACACGGGCATCAGGGGCTGCAAAAGCACCTCACTGAGGACCGGAGAACTGATGACTAGCTTAGCAGAACCGTTGACAGTTTTGGACCTGTGCGGTCTGTCTCTGTCTTTATCCTTACATTTTTTTGGAAGATCGGTAGTTGGGTAGCTTACCAAAGCCATATTGGAATTCGAGGACTGAGAGCAAAAATATCTAGCTACAATAAGGGCCTGACGACGTATAGTTCTGGCATTGAACAAAGCACAAAAGCGACAGCGAGGGACATCGTGCTCTAGGCCTAAACAGATGACGCAGTAAGAATGGAGGTCTCGGTGTGGTATTTGCTTTCCACAGGCGAGACAATTGTTAACTTTTTCTGACATCGGTTAGAGCAAGAAAAAAGGATCTGCAAAGTACAGTTTTGTACCTACCATAAATGTAGATGTCCGATAGATATGCAACTGCAGTCATAACATATGGGTTGTCCTGCCTCAGGCAGCCCTCGGTCGGCCAGATTCCAAAGTCTGGGTCCGGCGTAGGCTAGTGTCGCCTCCTCTCCGACGTCAGAACGGCTGGAGTATAAAGGCATCGGCCAACGCCATCTTCTTCAGTGTTTCTTGCCCCAGATGCCAGGTGCCCTCCTAGGAAGGCTAAATTTGGTGAATGGATAAACAATTCCAGACATGCACAACAGTAATAAACAGATACACCATAGGAGATACCCCCAGCTAAAAGGAATAGGGGTAGTGGACCCATAAAGGAAGTTGCAGAGGGGTAGGAGGGTGGGAAAATCCGACTGCAGTTGCATATCTATCGGACATCTACATTTACGGTAGGTACAAAACTGTACTATGTCCTTCAAGAATGCAACTGCAGTCATAACATATGGGTTGAATACCATAGCCAAGCTGGGGTGGATGGAACTAAGAAAGGGATGGTGTAGCTAAAATGCCCTGCAGGACTGCCGAAGCAAAGCCTGCTCGGGATCTGGAGTATAAGGGCAGGTTGTAGTGCTTGGTAAATGTATGCACGGAGCTCCATGTAGCAGCCTCTAGAATGTCCTTTGTAGCCACTCCTCTTAGGAAAGCTGTGGATGTGGCTATAGCTCTGGTGGAATGTGGCCTAATATTGGCTGGCACACCTTTTCCATGGAAAGAATAGCAGAATCTGATGCAGTGTCCAATCCATTTTGAAATTGTTTGTTTGGAGATTGCTTTTCCTTGTACTCCAGCAGCATAGGCTACAAACAGTTGGTCAGACTTTCTGGTGGCCTTAGTTCTGTCCAAGTAGTAGCGTAGTTGCCTGTGTATGTCCAAAGTATGCAGTAGTTTTTCCCCCCTGTTTTGAGGATTGGGGAAGAAAGTAGGCAGGTGAATAGCTTGATTTAGAGACACCCTGGAAATTACTTTTGGCATGAATGTAGGATTGGTTCTTAGAGAAACTCTGTCCTGATGAAAAATGAGGAAGGGAGGTACTGCCATGAGTGCCTGTATCTCCGAGACTCTTCTTGCAGATGTGACTGCCAATAGAAAAAACATTTTCCATGATAGAAATTGCATTTCTGAAGTTGCTGCTGGCTCAAAAGGAGGAAGAGTTAATTTTTCCAAAACTAAATTGAGGTCCCATGCAGGTACTGGCTGTTTTCTGGGAGGTTTGATATTCTTTATCCCTCTTAGGAACTGTCTTAGCAAAGGATGTGAAAACACTGGTGGATCACAATTGTATTTTGCTGAGATTGCTGAGGCGTGAATCTTTATAGAAGAATATGAGAGTCCAGTATGAAACATTTCTGCCAAGTATTCCAATATCTGAGGTATACTCAGTAATGTTGTATCCTGACCCCTGTTGGCATTCCAGATGCTGAATCTCTTCCACTTGGCTGAATAGGTTTTTCTGGTGGAAGGTCTGCGTGCTTCCAGTAAGATCTCTTGAACTTTTTTGGAAAGAGAGGTAGCGGAAGGAGTCATGGTAACCTCCAGGCTGTCAGATGCAATGTTTTCAGGTTTTGATGGACAGTCCTGTAATTGTGTTGTGTTAGAAGCAGGGGCCAAAGGGGCAGAGGCCACGGTTTGGTCCGAGTTATGCTCAACAGCAATGGGTACCAGTGTTGCCTTGGCCAGTCTGGAGCTATCAAAATGCCTGTTGGTTGCTCTGCTTTGATCTTCAGTATCACCTTGGTCAGCAGAGGTAGAGGAGAGAGCATCCGTTTTCCAGGTTAGAGGATGGTGGGTCTTTGTGCAGAACTTTTCCAGGTGATGATTCATGTGAGAAGCAAAGAGATCAACGTCCGGTCTTCCCCATGTCTTTGTTATTTGTGAGAAAATGTGAGGATGCAGCATCCATTCATGTGGATCCAAGAAATTTCTGCTCAGCTTGTCAGCCAGTACATTGTCCTTGCCTGGCACAAACTGGGATTGCAAATGTATCTTCAGACTCAGGGATTTTTCCCAGAGAATCAGTGTTAGTCTGCAGAGGGGATAAGAATGAGTGCCTCCCTGCTTGTTTATATACCACATGACAGTGGTGTTGTCTGTCCTTATTAGCAAATGTCCTTGTTGAAGTGATTTTTCGAAAGTCTCGATTGCATGTATCACTGCCAACATCTCTTTTTGGTTTATGTGCAGATGCTTTTTGGTGTCCATAGACCTTGAATGCATCTGCCCTCCATGTGCACCCCCCATCCTTGATCTGAGGCATCTGTTGTAATCATTTGACCTGCTTGAGGTCTGTTGAAAGGCATGCCTTTGTTTAACTGACTTGCTTGAGCCCACCACAAAAATTATTTTTGCAGACATGGAATGAGTGGGATTACGTCCTCTAGGCTTTGGCTGTGTTGGGACCATAAGCTTTTTAAGTACCATTGCAGCTTTCTCATATGAAGTCTTGCCAAAGGTATCACAAGAATGCAAGATGCCATGGACTCCAGGGCCTGCAGGATTTTCCTTGCAGTCAGCTGGGAGAGCTTTGCTAGGCCTTTGAAGTACTCTGGTAACTGCTGTTGTTTTTCCTCTGTGAGATAGGCCATTTGAGTTTCTGTGTCCAGTTTGGCTCCTAGGAAAATAATCTGTTGGGATGGCAGTAGTCTTGATTTCTGAATGTTGACTGTGTATCCCAAGGCCTGCAGTAGTTGAATGACATAGTCCAAGTTTGCTATTAAGGTTTGTCTGTTGTCTGCTTGTATGAGGCAGTCGTCCAGGTAGGGGTATATTTGAATCCCCTGGAGTCTGCAGTGTGCCACTACTGATGCCAGGCATTTCGTGAACACTCTGGGCGCAGTAGATAAGCCAAACGGCAATGCTGAGAATTGATAATGCTCTGTCCCTGCAAGAAATCTGAGGTATCTTCTGCAGCTTTGTCTGATTGGGACATGCAGGTATGCCTCCTTGAGGTCCAGAGTGACCAGCCAAGACCCCTTGCCCAGCATGGGAAGGAGTTGCTGCAACGTCAGCATTTTGAACTTTGGCACAATGAGAAAAGTATTTAGAGTAGACAAGTCCAGTATAGGCCTCCATTTGTTTTCTTTTCTTGGAACAAGGAACAGTCTTGAATAAAATCCCTGGCCTTGTTCCTGAGGAGGAACCCTTTCTATTGCTTTTATACTTAACAGCTTTGAAACTTGAGTGAGTGCCTCTGCCCTTTGATGATGCGGCAGGTTTGGCATGCCTTGTCTTATTGGTAAAGTATGGAAGTGGAATCTGTAACCCTTGTCTATTAAATCCAGAATCCAGTTGTCCTTGGTTAAGATATGCCAGTTTTTTGAGAATAAGGATAATTTTCAACCCAAAGGTGCTTCTCTTTGAGCCTTTGTAGGCGGTATGAAAGTCAAGTCATTGTGATTGTCCTTGTGGTGCAGCTGGGCTGCCTGCGCTACTTCTTTGATTTGGAGGTTGCCATTGGCGGCCCCTGTAGGATCCTCGGTATTGCCCTCTACCTCGGGCACGCCTGTTTTTTCCCCTTTGAAACTTGTCAGAGTCTGGGAAGGACCAATTCTTTGAAGGCCAGTTTCTGCTGAATCTGGGTGGCTGAACCTGGAGGAAATCCTTGACTGTCTGTACTGACTTAGCTTTTTCCTCAATGGATTTCAACACATCTTGTGCATTAGCACCAGAAAGCTTCTGTTTTTCCAGAGGTGCATCAAGTAACTTTACCTTAACATGGTCTGGCAATGGCTGATCTTTTAACCAAGCATGTCTACGAATCACAGCCTCAGTCATAGCTGCCCTACATGAAGCCTCCAATGCATCATAACCACACTGAAGAAAATGATTGTTAACCTGCTGAGTGTTATGTATATGATCCTGCAATGCTTTTCTATCAATAGGCTCTGGAGAGGCTAGCTTTTTCTGTAAATCATCCAGTAAAAAATCCTGGTACTGAAACATATGAAAAAGGCAGTTAAGTGACCTCATGGCTAGGGTGGTAGAGGTATAAACTTTTTTACCCCATCTCTCCAGGGACCTAGCTTCCCTATCCGCTGGCAGTGGATTCTTGGCAGTGGAAGTAGCCACTCCCTTGGGGCCCTGTGAAATAGTTTCTAGATCCACCGAGTGGGCCTTAAATAGATGTTTGTGAGTGTCAGGGACCCTATAATATCTGTCTGGCTTGACAGGAGCATGGGGGGAGAGAATCAGGGTTAGCACTGGAGTCAGAGAAAACCTCATCCAAAACATCCATAACTGGAGGAATAGCTAAAGGTCTGTGCTGGGGAAGCTTGAGGAAGGTACGTAGCCTTTTCCTGGAATCAGAGAATTCCTGACCCTGCCATTTAAAATGTTCCCTCATAGAGTGCAGGACTTCACCAAACGAGAAATCCTCTGGAGGGGAGGCAGAGGGAATCGATTCCTCAGCATCAGAGTCCTCATAGGCCTGGAAGGATTCTTCTTGGGTATCTGAATGCTCAGAATCCCCAGAGGCTTCATCTGAAGAGAGGTTGTCAGCCTGCTCAGTTCTGGGCCTTTTCTCTGCAGGTGGCTGAGAACCTCTGTCTGGGTGAGGCTGAGACCCCCTGATAAGAGAAATAAGATCTGCAGCAAGAGACATGATCTGTTTATCAGAAGAAGGGGCCTGAGCAGCAGGTTTAGGATGGGCCTTGGCCTGGCTGGCGGCCTTAGCACGTGCAAAGGCCTTGATGGACATGGATACAGGAGGCCTTGCAGTCCCACGTGCAGGAGTAACCTTGTCTACAGGAATGGTGTCGGGTAGATCCAGAACTTCGGTTTCCGGAGGAAAATCAACAACCGGCACCGGAGAGGTCTCCGAGACCGAAGGACGTGTTAACGCTGTGTCGTCGGCCTGGAGCGGTTGAATTACCGCTTCTGAAGGGACCGAAGCACTAGCGGAGGGTTTAGGAGTTGCATCGGTAGTGGACGCGGGCCAAGGATGTCGGTCCTGGTCCTTTCGTTTTTTGGTAGATTGAGTTGTCGGTTGATCCGACGGCATGATATACGCGAAAGATTCACTGAAAATGTCTTTGGCAAATTCTGCCCAGCGCCTGAGAGTGCGCTTATTAAAGCAAGCACAGGCAGCACAGGCCGAGACGTCGTGGTCTGGGCCCAGGCAAGGAAGGCAGTAAGAATGGAAGTCCTTATGAGGTATTTGTTTACCACAAGACAAACAATTATTAACTTTCTAAATTTGTTCTGACATCGGCTGAGGCAAGAAAAAATGTTCCCCAACGGGGTACTTAGCTTTTAGATGACTTTGGTACTGAAAACACAGGAGCTGACCGACCGGCACTTGCTTCTGCTTTGGGCACCACGCGGCAAGAAAGACTGGAGAAGATGGCGTCGGCCGATGCCTTTATACTCCAGCCGTTCTGATGTCGGAGAGGAGGCGACACCAGCCGACGCCGGACCCAGACTTTGGAATCCGGCCGACCGAGGGGTGCCTGAGGCAGGACATCCCATATGTTATGACTGCAGTTGCATTCTTGAAGGACATCAGGGTACTTAGCTTTAGAAGACTTCAACTTCAATTCGGAAATGAAAACTCAGGTAGCGGCCGACTGGCACTCGGGTGAACTGCTTCTGCTTCGGGCACCTCGGCAAGAAAGACTGATGTAATGGCATCGGCTGCCTGATTTTATACCACTGACAACCTGATGTCAGTCCTGAAGTGACAGCAACTGACGCAGAAATAGTAAGCCTCTGGTATTCGGGCCGACTGAGGGCTACCCTGGCAGGATAACCCAAATGTGATGACTGCAACAGTGAAACACGAATAACATCACATATATACAAAAAAAAAATGACCAAGCTGTTTAAACACCACCAGTTTAATACTAATCTGGTACTGCGGCCATTTGCCTTCTCAGGATAATTCAACAGTAACACATTATGACAAAAATACCGGATGAATGCCCATCAAAACATCAATTATTCAGATATACAACTGTATTTAAATTAATTTAACTTAATACCTTATTTAACCTCTTTATCAAAAGTTATCCTTCTACCAAACATTTATTTATAAATTAAGTTCCTTAGGGTGAAATGTTCCAAAGTTTAAAATAATTTTATTTTCTAATGCATTTAATTTCTCAACAAAAATTTAATTTTCCCCCAAGAAGAAAAGATTGTGCTAATATGCTAAAAAACAAAAAACAAAAAAAAAACAAAAAAAATAAACAGCCTGTAAACCCTGATGAATTTTATGAAAGTGTTCATCCATAGGATTTTTAAAGGTTTTTTTCCTGATATTGTCCAACTGCTCTAATATATGGATTATAACTTTCCTCAAACAAAAATGTTAACGAAACAGAGAGATGAGAGTTTGTCTATAGGAGGAAAGTTATGGGGCAGGCAGGGTAATGATGTGGGAGGAAACTGGATGCGACTTAAAATAGAGCAGCTTAAATATTGGGATCAGATGTGAGTTAGGAATAAAATGATGACTTGGGAAGAGCCACACAGTAGATATCAGATACCAGTAGGAGGTGTCATTAACTTTCAGGCACCTAGAATAGAGCAAATGTGATCTGTAGGAGTGGAAAAGGATCTGGAAGAATGGCCAGATATTATTAAATGGATTATAATGATTAAGGCTGGAACAGAAAGTAACGAGACGAGTGGTGCCCAGATTGTATTGTTATGGAAAGAAAGTAGGGAGGACGTTAAAATGGATTGGGAGTTGATGTTATATGAGAATCTGGACTTACAATTCTGGGATTAGGTTTGTGAAATGCCAGGGAAAGCAATCACATCAATAAAGTTCCAGATTTTCGCATGGAAGTATTTAAATATTTTTATACTCCTTAGAAGATGATTAGGATATTCATTTTGAAAGGCAGGGAATACTTGTTGAAGATGTGAAGGAATGCACAGGGAAGATTGGCCACATATTTTCTGGAAGTGTGATGTACTCTGGAATTGGAAGATTTATGCACAGCAGATGTTGGGAGAGATAAAGTATAGCTGTGTAAGTAAACTTACCATAACGGTAGGTGTTTGAATGATCACTGCTGCAGTAGCCTAAAATCTATATGGGTTACATCATGCCAGGATATAACAGCTAGCCAGCTTCCAAAGCTTCAGGGCACCTTCCTAACAACCAAATCATTAGTCAACTTGAGATGAGCTGAATAAAAAGACAGGTTTGGGTGCCAAGCCCTTAAGAGCTTTCACACCAACAGACAGAGGGAGGCTGAACCCCGAAAGGACAATTTTAGTTAACAAAAAATAAAAGTCTACACCCCAGCAATAACAACACATGAATAATGGGTCAATATTAGAACATCGAAGTTTCAGAACATCGAATGTTCTAATATCAAACCCTATTCAGCGAACGCTGAAAATAGCGAAGCTGCAGAAAACTGAATTTTTTCCCAGGGGAAAGAATTTGGTTGTCCGTTTCTGTCGCTTCTCTATTTTCAGCACTGTGGTGGAACGTTACGGGTCAGGTTCAGGTAAGTGTGCGATTGTGTGGACATGAGGGTTAGGGTTAGGGTGCGGGTCAGGTAAGTGTGCGATTGTGTGGACGTGAGGGTTAGGGCGGGGTAGGTGTGTTAGGATTAGGGCACGGGTGAGGTGAGTGTGCGATAGTGACGGACCTTAGGGTTAGGGTTAAGGTAAGTGGATAGTTAGTGGTGCATGTACAGTTTAGTGTAGGGTTTGATCTAAGATTTTAGGTGTATGTGTGTGGATTGCTGTTTGTTTGGTGTGCTTGTGTTGTGTGTATGTGTTTTGGAACAGCACATTTTGTCCCTAGGAAAAAAGTTGCTGTTCATAAATGTTCGATGTTGTCAGCATTCACTGAACTGGGTTCGATATTAGAACATTTGAAGTTCTGAAACTTCGATGCTCTAATATAGACACATGAATAACCAAGGCAGAAGAAGGGAGGGAGGGAGTGGCTACTGCAGCAGTGATCATCTGAACATCTACTGTTATGGTAAGTTTACTTACACAGCTGTACTATGTTCTTCATATTGATCACTGCTGCAGTAGCTTAAGCTATGCGGGCAGATTACCATAGCTTAAAAATTCTGGGAAGTGGAAAAAGAAGAGTTCAAGAACCCCTGGAGAATGGTCCTACCAAAGGCTAGTCTAAATCTAGAGAAGGAATCAAGCTTATAGTGCTTTATAAAAGTATGTATATGAACCAAGTTGCTGCTTCTAGAATACGTCTAGAATCCAACCATTTTCAAAAATCCACAGATGAAGCCAAGGCCCTAGTAGAGTGGGCCTTGACCCTGCCAATAATAGTTCTGTTGTGTTGAGCATACCAAAAGGTAGCAGCCTTAGACAACGATTTGGAAATAGTCTACTTTGACACAGGTTGTCCCTTCTTCTTACCTTCAGAAGAAACTTACAATTGAACAAAGATCAGAAATATTAAGTTCTGTCAAGACAGTAGCTTGAGTTATCTGTTGACATCCAAGGTAAGAAATATCATTTCTCCCTCAGTTTTAGGTTTAAGAAAGAAAAATGGGGAGATAGATATCATTTTAGGCATAAAATAAGGATTAGTTCTTAACAAAACTCTGCCCCTGTGAAAAGTAAGGTAGGGTTGACTCACCATAAGAGCTTGCAACTCAGATACCCTTCTTGCAGACGTCAGAGCAATCAGTAAAACTGTTTTACATATTAAAAACTCAGCCAGGTTAGCTTGTTCAAATGGAGGAAGTGTTAGTTTCTCTAACACAAAACTAAAATCCCAAGGATGGGAGTTTTCTAGGAGGCCTTTTATGAAAAACCCATTTCAAAAACATTTCAACATGAGAAAGAAAGAGAAGAATCTATGGGCATTCATGTTAAAATGGTTAATAAATGAACATTGATAGTCTGCCACAGGGCTAGCCACCCAGTGGTGTAAACCTTAGCTCTAGATGATTGTCACTGCTGAAGTGACATCCTGACCCCATGTGCAAAAATGAGAAAAGGGGGTCATGGATGTGGATAGATGGATGGATTGTGGAGTAAGAAAGGTGATAGGATAGTAACTCACACAAATATAGTAAAAGCAGAGAACAACTAGTCCTGAATGGATGCTGCTTATGTTGTTGGCACCAACTATAAGACCTTTTCCATTTGCTGATATATGATCTTCTAGTAGAAGGCTTTCATGCCTCCATTACTACCTGCTGCACATCCTCAGTAAACAGGTGCCTAAAGGGAATTATGACCCTATCGTCCAGGCAGTCAAATGAAGTTGGTTGGGGTTGGGATGATTCAAATATCCCTGATCTTGTATGAATAGATCCAGTCTGTGATGAAGCTTGTGGTAATTGCCCCTGACCATTTCCAAAATAAGGCAGAACCACTGTTGCGTGAGCCAGAAGGGAGCCATCGCAATCATCTTGGGTGATTCTTTCTGAATTATCAGAAGTACCTAGGATATCAATGGAAAGGATTCAAGGAAAAGCATACAGGAACATTCCTGTCTGAGAAAAGAAAAAGGCATTTGCCTTCCAGGCCATCTTGCATGGATTTCTGTTGCAGAATCTTTCCAGCTGATTGTTCAGAGAGGAGGCAAATAGGTCTATGTGAGGAACTTCCCACAGATGGATCAAATCTTGGAAGACCCCTGATATAGTTTCCATTCATGAAGGTCTGTCCTTGTCTTGCTCAGCTTGTTTAGCTCTGACAGCATGTAGGATGCGTGTAGAGTGAGACTGCACTGTGAAGCTATAGCCCAAACTAACATGCCTCTTGCTTGATGATGTACCACACAACTGCGGTACTGTCTGTAACAACTTCAGGAGGTCCCACGGATTAAAGATGATTCAGACAGATAAAAAAAAAAATCCAAAAAAAGCAGTTGCCACCAGTTTGAGAAAGTATGTATTCGTCTCTGATGCAAGACCAGCAGATAAAACAGCAGTTAAAACAGCAAATAAAATCCAAATCAACTTAAGCGCTTTCGGGTTATTACCCTTCTTCTTCTTTTGAACTTTATGATTCAGATAGATGATTCCCTTAATCAGGGTGAGCATTCATTTTATATGTATGTGCTTGTATCTGTCCTCGGTGTCCCACACAGCTTGTACTTTTATCCCAAAACAAAGGCTGAGGCATCTGTGGTGACTAACAGCTCTGGAACAAGGATGGAGAAAGGGAGACATGGTTTTAGGGATATCTGTTGTTCCCACCAGGTGATTTCTCTTCTGATGAACCCCAGCACTGTGATTTGTAAAGACAAAGGATGTTGGTGCTGGGACCAAACTGACTTCATATACCGCAGTATCTTTCTCATGTGGAGTGTTGTCAGGGGTATAATGAAAATCATAGAAGCCATGAGACTCCAAATTCTGCCATATTTCATTGTAGTGGCAGAAGTTTGAGTGGAAAACCTTAGAAATTGATGTAGCTATAGATCTACTTATTCCTGTAGAAGACAAGCTCTTTGAACTGAGGTGTCTAGTTGACATCACAGGAACACAATCCTGTGTGAAGGAGTCAACAAAGACTTTTGAATGTTATCTTGGAATCCCAGTTTTTGTAAAAGCTCTCTCACTCAAGATAGATTCCTGACACTTTGAAAAAGACTCTGCAAAGATAAGCAATTTGTCTAAACATGGAAAAATATGAACGTCCTGTAGCCTACAATGGGCTAAAACTGGAGCTAGACATTTTGTGAACACTCTTGGTGCAGTCGATAGTCAAAGGATAAGGTACAAAACTGATAATGTGATCCTGACACACAAAACCTTAAGAAATGTCTGAAGTCTAGATGAATCGGAATGGTTCTATCACTCTTTGGGACAGCATGTCATATAGAACTGCAGGAAAAAAAAAAAAAAAAAAAAGTCTGATCCGGAGGATGAGGAATGAACCCCTGGAAAGGTTGAATTGCCTCCCACTCCCATCTGTAACCTTGATGAATGATCTTCAGAACCCATTTGTCTGAAATTATCTGTTGACAAAAAGAAAAATGGAGATTCAAACTTTCTGGAAGGAAAAAGAGGCTATAGTGGGAGGCAGTCATAAGGACTTCTGAATAGTCAATCAGACTTGTTGGACTGTCCCTGGTTTTGGGATGTGCAAGGCTTCTTTTTGGAAACTTCTTGCCAATTTTTCTTAAACGTCTGTTTACCTCTATTTTGTTCAGATTGCTTATTCTGTTTTTTTTTTCCAAAACTGGATGAGAACATAGAGAATCCCTTTAAATTTAGCATACTAGTCTGACAATTCAAAATTATGACAGTCCAAGTTGCAGACGTATACAGTTTTTTCCTATACTTATCAATTTCTTTCCCATCCTTATTAGAAAGAGTAGGACTGGAATTAACCAAGTGTATAGCAGCAGTGGGATCAAAAAGAAGTTGTGTACTTACCATAACGTTCCATCTGTGTTGTCTATTTTCATTCCTCCTCAACTGATGGGTTCAGAACCAAACCCTCAGATCTGACTCAGCCATTGTAAAAGCTAATGGCAACCTTGAACTCTCAGGCTTCTCCCTTACCCAGAATGCACTACCCCATTACCTCAGATCTTGTTTGCAGATTATAGCTAAAGACAAACCCTTGGCTCATAGAGAAATAATTTAAAGCAGATAACAGAAGCACAAAGCTATATCTGGACTGATAAAAGACATGGGGAAGACCCCAAGGCTGGCTCTATCCACTCATGCTTCAGACAACATTGGATGGGGGTTGGAGGGTAGGGAGTCAAGGAGGAATGAAAATGGACAACACAGGTGGAATTTTATGGTATGTACCTAACTTCTTTATCTGATATCGTCAATTTTCATTCCATCCTCAACTGATGGGACAGAGTCCCCAGCTACTATAATCCCAGGGTGTCCTCATGGAAGGATATTCCTGAGCACCACTGAGCCAAAAGATGCCCTACGTCTAGAAACTAAGTCTAGCTTGTAGTGAGATATGAAGGTGTGAGGTGAAGCCCAAGTTGCTGCTGCACAAATATCATCCATGGAGGCTCTTGAATGAAATGCTGAAGAAGCTGCCATGGATCCTGTAGAATGAGCACTCAATTGCTTAGTTAAAGGCAAATTCAATTTATCGTAAATGAAAAAAATGCAATTAGTGAGCCATTTGGCTAGGGAAACACTAGACAGTGGCTTGCCCAATTTCTTTTCCGCAAAGGAAACAAATAACTGATCTGATTTTCTGAAGTCCTTTATTCTGTGTAATTTGCCTATGCACATATAGTGAATGTAGCAAATATTCACCTCTGTTTGTGTACCTGGGAAAGAACACTGGAAGGCTGATAGATTGGTTAATGTTGGATTCTGATACAACTCTGGGCACGAAGGATGCTTTAGTTCACAATGTAACTATATCATTACAAAAAATTAGGTATAGAGGCTTCACAGATAAAGCCTGAATTTCTAAAATTAGTCTGGCCAAAGTAATGGCCACCAAAAACAGTCATCCAAGATAGAAATTTGAGATTGCAAGTATTTGCAGGATCAAAGGACGGAAGAACCAGATCTTCCAGTACCAGGGTTAAGTCCCAAGGTGGAGTAGGATCTTTAAATGGAGGTCTCAACAGAAGTGTTCCATGTGGAAAGGTCTTACAAAGTTTATGCAAAGCAAGGGAAGAGCCATCAAGACCAACATGGAAGTTGGAAACTGCTGCTAACTGAACCTTTACTGTAGAAAAACTGGCTCCTTGATCAATAAACAATGACAAAAAATCCAGTATAGTGTGAATCAGTACAGAAAAAGGATCCACATCATTTTAAAGTGCCCAGTGTACAATTATTTTCCATTTACTAGCATACGTTTGTCTCGCAGATAGTTTGAGGGAAAATAGAATTCAGTGAATAAGGGAGGACAGCACTGGTTGTCTGGCTGTTACTGGAAATGGAGAAATCAAGCCATCAGCTTGAGCTTTGGAAGATCTGGATCAACCATTTCTGTTTGGTGAGACAGCAGGTCTGTAATTGGATCCAGAATATAGAGTTGATTGATCAAATGAGGCCACAGAAAGGGGAACCAAACTTGTCGAGGCCAAAAGGGAGCAATGAGAATGACCTTGCTCTTCAACCTGAAGGAATTTCAATATCAGAGGGATCGGAGGATAAGCATACAGTAACCCGAGGGGCAATTGTGAAGTACAGCATCCCTCAGTGACTCCTCCTGAGGGGAAATAAGGGCAAAGTAGCTTCTACACTTGTTGTTTAGAGGAGATTTATTTTATCTTTTTATTTAACATTTGTTTACCGGGAAAGTCCAACTTGGAACGAAGCCAATTTTCAGCGAAGGCCTGGGGAGAAATGCTCCAGATGCATGTCTTTGTAATGTGGGAGGAAACTGGAGCACCCAGAGGAAACCCACATGGATGCAGGGAAGACATGCATACGCCACACAGAAGGCACCCCAGCCGAGAATCGAACTGGTGAACCTCTTGCTGTGAGGCAACAACACAACTGCTGCACCATTGCGTCGTCCAAATGCAAAGAGATCACAGCAAGGCTGGCCCCATTTGTGGAAAATCATGACTGCTACTTTCTGGTAAAGGGACCATTAGTGAGGTAACAAAATGCACCTGCTCAGTTTGTCTGCTAGTAGGTTGATCTTCCCCAGAATATGGGTTGCTAAGAGAAAGCGGTTGGAAGAGAATACCCACTGCCACACTCATAGTGTTTCTCAACACAGGGCGTATGATTTGGTTCCCCCTTGTTTGGTGATGTACCAAATCACTGACATGTCTGTTTGCATCACAATTGTTTACAGCGAGAGAGCATCCTGAAAAGACTGCAATGCTAAAAGCACTGCTCTCAACTCCAGAATGCTGATATGCAAATTGGCCTCTTTGGGGGAATACAAGCTTTGGACTGTCTTCTCCAAGTAATGCCCCCCCCCCCCAGCTGGGAAGCATCCATGGTCACTATAGCCATGGACTGAAAAGGGACAAATAGAAGTCCTTGTAGTAGTTGTTCCGAATAGATCCACCACATCAGGTCTTTTTTGCACAAATTGATGATCCAAATTGGGGCTGATTGGGGAAGCTGAAGTATCAACCATTGAGATGCCAACATCCACTGAAGAATCCCCATGTGGAATCTGGCTATCAGAACAAGGGGTATCGCTGCCACCATTGATGCTAGTGCTTGTATGACCAGAAGAGCTGGGACTGTGATAATGCAAAGTATCTTCTCGACTTGCAATTTTAAAGTCTGAACTCTGGAAGGGGTAAGAGAAGCTACTGTTGACCTTCTGTCGAGTAGCATCCTGATGAACTCTATAGTTTGAGATGGTTGCAGATGTGACTTTTCAAAATGTATGGTTATGCCTAACTGAGCACAAATCTGGATTACTTTTTCTCTTGCTATGATGAGTTGATGCCTGGTTGTGGTGGAGATGAGCCAGTCGTCTAAGTAAGGAAACACCTGGAATCTGTGCAGTCTCAAGTGAGCTGCTACCACTGCCATACAGTTAGTGAACACCCTGGTGGCTGTGGTGAGACCAAAGGGCAGTGCTTTGAACTGGTAATGACTGTCTCTTAGCTGGAAGCGCAGACTTTCCTGGATCTTCTGTTCATTTTTATGTGATAGTATGCATCCTGGAAATCTATTAAGCACATCCAGTCACCTTTCTCCAGAAATGGAAGAATCACTTGAACAGTGACCATCCAGAACTTTGTTTTCTGAGCAAAGTTGTTCAGACTGCTGAGATCCAGAATTGGTCTCCAGTCCTGTTTTCTTTGGCACTAAAAATAATCTTGAGTAAGATCCGGATGCTTTCTCGTCTGGGAGGACGTCTTGGATAACTCTTTTGTTTAGTAGCTTTTGTATTTGAATTGCTGCTTGTTCAGTCTGACTGGGTGCAACATTGGTGATTTTCCTGGAATTTAGCAGACAAAGGGAAAATGGAATTATATAACCTCTGGATACAGTCCTCTGCACCCAAGTGTTTTTTGTTATTTCTAGCCAGGCAGGGACAGACGACCCCCAGTTGCCTCCACAGTGGGACAATCTGGCCTCCTTTCAGGAGCACTAGAAGGGTTTGTCAAACAAAGCTTCTCTAGATCCCTGATGTTGCAAGCCTCCTCTGTTGCAAGGATGGTGTCTACCATTTGAACTTCCCCCTCTGCCTCTGGGGGAAGTTCATCCATGAGTGTCTTGGAAAGATCCTTGCGATTCTCTGAACTACATCTTCCCACCACCTTGATGATTTGATCCTTGGGGGGGGGGGTGGAAAAATATACTCCCATGGCAAAAATGGTCTTTCTATCCTTCTCATACCTGGACAATGTATCTTTGACTTTGGAGTGAAAAAGGGAGGTGCCGTCAAAGGGAGCATTGACAAACGTAGACTTATAAGGCTCTGCAAAATTGCACAACTGCACCTGGGCATGTCTCCTGATAGCTACTCCTGAACCCACTTCCCTTAAGGCTCCTTCTGCCACATTAGAAATAAGCCTTATGAATGAATTAGAAATTGATTGTAGGGTCGCCAGCTGAGAAGTGACGAATCTTTCACCTCTTCAGACATGGTTCCTTTGAGAGAACCTGAAAGTTCCTTTATCAGATCCCTCTGAAGCCTAGTAAAATGTGCCAAGTAATACACAAACCTTAAAGCAATGGTTACTGAAACACAGACATGCTTCCCAAATCTGTCCATCACCTGTGACTTCTTGTCAGAAGGATGGACAGAGGTACTTTCATCAGCAAGTTCCTTTCTTGTCGCCGACACCATGACCATGGCATCAACAAAAGGACCTTTCAACCAAAACTGTTTAGACTCTGGAGGGAGTCAGAATTTTATCTGATGTCTTAGGAATGGGCTCAATGGAGCCAGGTTCTGTCCACGCCCACTGCGAGACCAACTGCAAAAGCTCATCAGTGAACGGGACCAGTCAGGTAGAGGACCAGTACCAAAAGCCTCCAGTAGTATAGATTCCTCTTGCGAACGGCTGCTGGGCTTCAAGCCACTTCTTTGTTTCAGGATTTCTCTGATGTCTCCAAATGAGACATCATCAGGAGGTAACCATGGGGACCCTTTGTCCTCATTAAACTCTGTGTCCTTGTGACTGATTCAGGGGAATCAATATGCTTCCTCTTGCATGTCCTCTTCTTAGGGACCTCCTCAGTAGGGTATTCCTAGAGGGTATCAGAAGGGGGGGGGGATACCTGTTGGAAAGGCTGGGGAGATGGATAAAGACACAGACCCGAAATTCCAAGCCTCTGATTTGTAGTACCACCCTGCCCTAAGGACAGCTGCCCTGATGCTGAAGTCAGACCTGAACGGACCATCGCTGAGGCACCAAGATGCAAAGATGGCTCCAAAACCCTCAGAGTCAACTGCAGCACCTTGGATCTGATGGGGGTAGACTCAACTCTGAGAGTTCTCTGGATCCGACTGAACCGAAAAACTTAGAGCAAGTCTCTGATCCGGGGATGTCAGAATCCTCTGATCCAAAACAGGCAGTGCTGGATGATTCAGATCCAAGGGCTCTGAAACCTGGACAGGAGTCAAAGGAGGAATCGGTAGAGGAGAAGTAGTGGATGCATGGACTTCCCGATTTGATGGAATAGCAGCCGAGGAAGGGGCAGACTGGCTCTGTGCCAAGAGGATCGTTCTGACTAGCCTCCCTATGTCTTCTTCAATGAGACTTTTGGATGAATGGGTGGATAAAGCCAATGGAGACCTTGATCCTTCTAAAAAAGGGAGAAGGCACTCTGGATGGAACAAGGTCCACCAAAGAAGAGTACCTCGTCACAGACAGAATAGGTATCTTATCTGAGGTCTTTGGATCCAGTGAATCTTTGCTTGTCAAAGACTCCAGACCTGAAGAAACCATTCTATCCAAAGACTTGAATTTGGGCTTAGTGGAATCCGACAAAAGAGCAGAATCTGATCATTTTTGTTTCTTCTTCGAATAATCTGAAAATACAATAGGATCCAAAGAAGCTCCTTTTGTTGATTTTTTTAAAGACTTAGAGGATACTGAAGAAGTGCTCGGAGAAGTAACAGCTGTCTTTTTAGGTTTTTCTTTGGAGGGTCCAGATAATAACTTCATCAAAGGAAGAAGGTAAAAGTCCCTTTAGAATCAGTATGTTTCTGCAAACTACCAACACCCTAGGGTTGAACATGTGGCAGATCCCGCAATTCTCCTGCAGGTGGATAGGTCGCAAGCAAAACACACATAAGGTGTGCCAGTCAGACATAGGGATCATATGACTGCATTTCCCACATTTTTTGAACCCAGTCGGGCTCTTGTCTTTGTCAACCATCACCACAAAAGAAAAGACTCAGCACAACCACAACAATTAGCAAGGCAGAAAAACTTTCTTTAACACAAAGACTTTTACTTTAAAACAGAAGAGAGAAAGGGAAAAGAAAAGTACTAACAATGGTACTAAAGATGATGATAATCATAGAAAAATAGAAGTTATGTTCTTACCATAATGTTCCATGTTAGTTGTCTTCTTCTCGCCTTCTTCTTGCTGGATGGGTTCGGAGCCGACCTCGGCTCCGACTCGGCCACTCTAAAAGCTCGAGAGTTGGTTCCACCGGCTCGAGGCTCCCCTTATATCCCACAATGCTAGGCGAGAGTTACCTCAGATCTCGTTTGTAAGCTAACCCCAGCTTATAATAGTAACAGAATAACTCTAAACAGAGTCCACCTCTAACAACAGGAAGAAAGAAGGGTGACCTACATCCTGATCCAGGAAATATGCAGAACAGCATATGCCTAAGAAAGAGGTGGTAGAAAGAGAGGTCACGATCACAACTCCTCTAGGTCTGTCCAGGCCAGGGGGAAGGAGGGTGGGACGCAAGAAGAAGGCGAGAAGAAGACAACTACCGCGTCCCTAGCATCTTGTCCCGGGTGGCCTAACGGAACAGACTCCTGAGAACAGTGGAACCAAAATTAGCTCTATGCCTAGAAGCTAATTCCAACTTATAATGAGAAATAAAAGTGTGAGGAGTAGCCCAAGTAGCCGCTGCACAAATGGTGTCAATAGGCAGTCTGTCTTGGAAGGCTAAGGAAGTAGCCAAAGCTCTGGTGGAATGGGCTTTAGGTTTATTAGGCAATTTTTGTTGTCTAATTTCATATACCAGGGAAATCAAAGATGTTAGCCATCTGGATAATGATACCTTTGAAACTGAAAGTCCCTTTCTGCTTTCCGCATAGGAGACAAACAGCTGATCAGATTTTCTGAATTGTTTTGTTCTATCCAAGTAGTACCTCAATTAACGATGAACATCCAGGCAGTGTAATTTTGTTCAGACCTATTGGAATACTCTGGAAAAAAGACAGGGAGGTCAATGCTTTGGTTTAGATTTGATGTCGAGACCACCTTAGGCAAAAAGGACGGGTTAGTTCGTAAGGATACTCTGTCCTTATGAAACAAAAGATAAGGAGGGCGACAACTGAGTGCTTGAAGCTCTGAAACTCTTCTAGCTGATGTAATAGCTACCAGAAAAAGAGTTTTCCATGATAACAATTTTAAGGAACAGGAAGCTGCAGGTTCGAAAGGGGGAAGAATCAAAGAAGCAAGAACTAAATTTAGGTCCCAAGGAGGAGGAGGATTTCTTATAGGAGGTCTGAGAAGAAAAACTCCTTTCAAAAAGGCTTTGCAGAGTTTGTGGGACATTAGTGCAGATTCAGAAATACCCACATGAAAGTTAGAAATAGCTGCCAATTGAACTTTAAGTGTAGAGGGAGATGAACCTGCATGAAAGAGTTCAGCTAGAAAATCAAGGACTAGTTGGATGGAAGCGGTGAAAGGATCTATGTCCTTTCCTTGAGCCCAATATGTGAAACGTTTCCACTTACTCAAATAAATCTTCCTAGAGGAAGATTTATGGGAAGCTATCAATATATCTCTAACAGAGTGAGATAATTGAGGAAGCCTGGCTAAGGTTGGAACTGGAGGAACCAAGCAGTGAGGTTCAGAGAGGGGAGGGAGCGATGAAACTGACCCGACTGATGGATCAAAAGATCTGGAACTAGTTCCAGATTCCACGGTCGCTCCAAGAGAAAACGATGTAGAAAGGGGAACCACACTTGTCGAGGCCAGTAAGGAGCAATGAGGATCAATGAGGCCTTCTGAGCGATAGCTTTCTGAATTACTTGAGAGATTAGTGGGAAAGGAGGAAATGCATACAGAAGTCCCCGGGGCCAAACTTGGACTAGAGCGTCTCTGCTGGGTTGGCCTGGTAAAGGGAATAGAGTGAAATATTCTCGGCACTTGCTGTTTTGGGGAGTAGCAAAAAGATCGCAGCAAGGCTGACCCCACTTGAGAAAAATTTCTCTCACTACAGAGTCTTTCAGAGACCACTCGTGAGGCATGAGAATAGCTCTGCTCAACTTGTCCGCAATATGATTGGACTTCCCGGGGATGTGCGTTGCTATCAGAAAACGCTGAGAAGAAATCGCCCATTGCCACAGTCTGAGTGCTTCTCGACACAGGGGATATGATCTGGTTCCGCCTTGTTTGTTGATGTACCACACTACAGACATATTGTCTGTCTGGATTGCAATTGCTCCCAAGGGAAGAGAGTCTTGAAGGGCTTGCAACACTAAAAGCACTGCTCTCATCTCCAGAACATTTATGTGCAAGTGGCATTCGTTTGGTTGCCATGTGCCCTGGACTGTCCTGCCCTGATAATGCCCCCCCCACCCGATCAGGGAGGCATCCGTTGTCAGTGTAGCAACCGGAGGAGGTGGAACAAAAGGTCTTCCCGACAGGAGATGGGGGGAAGACATCCACCACATGAGATGCTTTTTGCACGCCTGCGTGATCACAATGGTGTGAGACATTGGAAGTTCCTGGTATGACCATTGAGTAAAAAGCATCCACTGAAGGATCCGCATGTGGTATCTGGCTAATGGAAGGAGAGGTATGGCGGGAGCCATAATTCCCAACACCTTTAGAACTAACCTGGCTTTGATTCTGTTGTTGTTGAGAAGGAGTGATACCAACTTGTGAATGTCTGATATCCTTTGATGTGTTAGCCTTGCAGACATGTTTATCGTATCTAGATTTGCGCCTATGTAGGTAATAGTATGACAAGGCGACAAAACAGACTTTTCGAATTTATTGAAATACCCAGTTTTGACAAACGCGAAAAGTATAATCTCTGGCCATCAGAAGGAGATGCTTGGTGGGAGCTGTGAGGAGCCAGTCGTCCAAATATGGAAACACCTGGAATCCTTGTCGTCTCAGGTGAGAAGCTACCACTGCCATGCATTTGGTAAACACCCGGGGGGCAGTGGTGAGACCAAAGGGCAGGGCCCTGAACTGAAAATGACTGGTTCCCAGCCAGAAGCGGAGGAATCTTCTGGAGCGTCTGTTCATTTTTATGTGATAGTACGCATCCCGAAGGTCTATAGAGCACATCCAGTTTCCTTTGCCCAAAAGGGAAGGATGGATTGCAGCGTGACCATCCGAAATCTTGTTTTCTTGACTGATTTGTTCAAGACACTGAGATCCAATATCGGTCTCCAGTCCCCTGTTTTCTTTGGAACTAAAAAGAACCTTGAGTAGATTCCGGATCCTTGTTGGTCTGCTGGCACTGGCTGAATTGCTCTTTTTGCAAGCAGTTTTGAAATTTCCAAAGCTGCTAGATCCCTTTGAGCGGGTGGAACATCTGGAAGGGATTTTTTTGACTGATTTGGAAAATGAAGAAAGGGGATAGAATAGCCTTTGGAAATGATGGACTGTACCCACTTGTCTTGAGTCAGGGATAGCCAGGCTTCTGGGTACAGTGACAATCTTCCCCCGACTGCCTCCGAAGATGGGCAGTCGGGCAACACCTCAGGGATGCTGAAAGGGCTTGTCTGGGAAGGCTTCCCGATTGCCCTGGTTCTGCGGACCCCCCCTGCCCCTAGGGCGACGTCTACCATTGTTATTCCCACCTCTGCCTTTGGTAGGAAAACGACTCTGTGCATCAGGCGAAGTCCCTTGAGATTGTTTACGGAACCACATCTTTCCACCCTTCTGGCCTTTGGGGTAAGGCCTGGAAGGAGTCGAAAAACGGACTCCGACGGCAGAAAGGGTCTTGCCATCAGACTCGCACCTAGTCAGGGTTTCTTTCACTTGAGGACCAAAGAGAGATGATCCATCAAAAGGGGAGTTCGTGAAAGACGTCTTGAAAGGGTCCGCAAAATTGCATAGCCGCATCCAGGCGTGCCTACGTAAGGCCACCCCTGTCCCTGCGGCTCTGCTCGCTCCATCAGCCGCGTAAGAAAGGAGGCGCATGGAGGAGTTGGATATGGAATTAAGGGTAGCCAGCTGCGTGTTCATCTTTTCTTGGAAACCCGCAGCTGTAGGATCCTTTAACATTTCACTCGCTTCCTTGATCAAGTCCCTCTGAAGACGAGTAAAATGGCACAGGTAGTTCAGCTTAACGCATGGTAAATGTCGCTGAGGAGAACATCCGCTTCCCACCTATCCATGGACCTAGATTCCTTGTTAGGTGGATGGACAGGTACTGAAGGATCAGCTAGTTCCTTCTTTGTGGCAGCAGCTACCACCATAGCATCCACAGAAACTCCTTTTGTTAGAAATTGTTTGTCTGCTGGAGCTGTTATGAACTTAGAGGGTCTCCTGGGAGTGGGGTCCACTGAATCAGGAGCCGTCCATGCCTTCTTAGCAACCACCTGCATGAGGGGGTCATATCAGGGGGACACCCAGGAGGTGGAAGGACGAGAGCCAAACGCCTCAAGATACACAGATTCGTCCTCCGAAGGGTTGAGGGCTGGCCAATTTCCCCTCTGTTTCAGGATCTCCAGAATGTCTGCAAATGAGACATCTTCAGAAGGGGAACGGGGGGAACCCTCAGAATCATCCAAATCTGTGTCTGACGTGATGGACTCAGGTGAGTCAATGTGTTTCCTCTTACACTTCCTCTTCCGAGGGGGCTCTTCTGCCAAATCAGGAGAGGCCTCGGAAGAGGATGAAATCCCCACAGGGGGTTCCTGAGGAGCTGGCTCTCTGCGGTCCGGGATGAGGGAGTGAGTCGACTTACCCTGAGGCACCATAGAGGGAGGGGCGGACGGAGCCGACTGTGGAGTAGAGCCCGGCTCTAACACACTCCGCATGACCTCGAATGCACCCCTGTCAGGCAGAGCCAGAGGTCCCCGCTCCGAGGAGCTAAGAACCCCCCTCGGCACCGACAGTGATGGCTCCGAGGCCGATGTCGGAGCTGAACTCACAAGCGCCGAAGCCCCGAGAGGGAGAGGGGGGTCGGACAAGGGTCCGATGCCACTCACCCCCTCGGAGCCGACGAGGGAAGGCCGGCACCGAGATTCTTCCAAAGAAGAAAACGGAGCCGACGATGGAGCCGAAGACAATTGTATCGGCTCCGACGTAATCACAGTCTCGGTTCCGACATGACCCGGCTCCGAACTCAAGAGAGTCGAAGGAGGAAAATGTTGATGGACCGGGGCAGGCATCGACTGATGAGTCGGGCTCTGAAGCATCTGGGCCAGTGCCTCGGACTTAAGTAGTCGACTCACTACCCTCTGAAGGTCATGATCCGACAGCCTCGATGACCTAGAGGAGTGAGACCTTTGGCTCCGTTCAGACAGCAGGGGAGATCCTGGAGCCGAATGAACGGAGCCAAGAGATGGTGACCTGGACCTCTTCCTAGTTGTCGGCTCCGAAGGTCTGGTCGGAGCCGACACGGAACTTATAACCTCGGCTCCGGCCGGAGCCGAGGGAGCCACAGAAACTGTGGACTGAGACTTATCGGCTCCAGCCGGAGCCGATAAAGGCAAAGGTTGAGAAACCTGAGGTCTCGGCTCAGTTGCGGAGCCGAAGACCTAGATGCCTTAGAGGGCTTCCCTGTTGAAACAGACAGGGAATCCTCTGGCTTGAGTAAGCCTCTAAGAATTAATTTATTCTTTCTTTCCTGCAGGACCCTGGGGCTGAAGCCATGGCACACAGCACAGGAGTCCTGCAGGTGCAAAGGCCCCAGACAATAGACACAAGAAGTGTGAGCGTCTGTCAGAGACATTTTCTGACAGCACGCATCACACTTCTTGAATCCGGAGACCTTTGCTTCTTTAGACATTTTGTCTGAACAGGTGTACACAAACACGCACACAAACACACTAGTAATACCCTATTAGATTAATACAATAAAAGTAGTAATACTAGTAATTTAAAGTACAATAAACTACTTTAAACACACACACTCCACTAGGGAAGGAAAGGCCTATAGGCCGAAGGGAAGAACCAAGGTTCTTGGGGAAAGAAATGGAAATTTTTTTGGGTAGGGAATAAAATTTTTCTAACCTACACTAACTAAGAAAAATATTAAATTAAAAGGGGTATTTAAAGACTAATTTTCACAAGAAAATAGTACTCACCAGGAACCGGTAGAAACAACCAACCTCGAAGCTGTAGCGGCAAACGAGATCTGGTGACTCTCGCCTAGCATTGTGGGATATAAGGGGAGCCTCGAGCCGGTGGAACCAACTCTCGAGCTTTTAGAGTGGCCGAGTCGGAGCCGAGGTCGGCTCCGAACCCATCCAGCAAGAATGAAGGCGAGATAAGACAACTTAACATTGGGAGTTACTAACAATAGTAACGGAAAATACTGTGAACAGTAAAGGGAAGGAAAAAGGCAGAGGGTTTCTGGAAAAGGTAAGGGAGAAAACAGACAGTAGACAGAAAAACTTAATCTACAAATGATTATAAGAAAAGAAGAGATAAATTTAAGTTTTTAAACTGGTTACTTATCACTCAGCTATCCACGGTGGTGGTGCTGCGGTAGCGTTGTCGCCTCACAGTAAGAAGCTGTCTGGTTCGATTCTCAGCTAGAGCGTCTTCTGCGTGGAGACATGCGTGAATGGGCGTACCTTCGTTGAAGGTTATGCATCAGGGCTGATAACTCGGCACGTAAAAATCAGCTACCAATCATTAGCGGACTGGAGTTCCCCTGTGGCGACCCCTAACCGGGAAAAGCCGAAAGACTCAACAACTTATCACTCAGCTCAGGAGAACAACGAACCACGTATTTTTGCTGGAAGGAACAAGTGAGATCTGAGGTAATGGGGTTGGCGCATTCTGGGTAAGGGAGAAGCTTAAGAGTTCAAGCTTGCCACAAGCTTTTACAATAGCCAAGTTGGATCCAATGTCTCGGATTAGAACCCATCAGTCAAGGACGGAATGAAAATTAACATCAGATCTAAAGTTATAGCTGCTGGGTCAGGTTTGCAAAGTGTTTTTTTTGTTTGTCTTTTCGGCTTTTCCCAGTTAGGGGTCGCCACAGCAGAACTCCGGTCCGTTAATGATTAGCAGTTAATTTTTATGGTGCCGAGTTGCCAGCCCGATAACCAACCTTCAACGAAGGCACGCCCATTCACGCATGTCTTTTGAATGCCACTCGACCGCGGGGAGGACATGCAGACTCCACACAGAAGGCACTCCAGCCGAGAATAGAACAGGAGAACCTCTTGCTGTGAGGCAACAAAGCTACCGCTGCACCACCGCGGCATAGGTTTGCGAATAGTGTATAAACTTTATACATCCTATCTGCCTTTTTAGGGGTAGCTTGCTGACTAACAGGAAAATTGAAGGCAGTAATACATACATTCTCTAAAGCAGGCAGAACAGTAGGAATGGGTGTAGGTTCTGGAAATTACTTCATTAATAACTCACAGTATTTTCTAAGGGACTGAGAAATGTCCATGTTCTTCCACTGAAAACACTGGGATATTCTAGCAATACTCTCAGAAAGAGAAATACCCACAGGGAGAATCAGAAACTGAGCTCTCCTCGGAGTTTGAATCAGAAATCTGAGGAGAAAACCCTGTATCAGTCCCTTCATCTTGCCATTCAGATTCAGAATCTTAAATCTCCAGGAAAAGAGGTATCCCTCTCTCTCTCTCTCTCTCTCTCTTTTTTTTTTTTTTTTACCAAAAACTACTTTACAAGAAGGATCAATAGCCCGAATTACACACTGAGCCAGAACCAGTAAACTACTCTTAAGGAAATATGAGTAGGAGTAGACATGTGCTTAGCTTTCTGTTTCTTTTTGAAAGGAAAAATTGGGACAACTGTGTTATTAATGGCAGTAGCAGATACCTAGGAATGAGCACAGCATTCTGACACAACAGAGAAACCTCCCAGGACCGACAGGCGTGGCTGTCTCTTGCCCACTGAGAAAACCTCAATAGCAGCAGAGGACATGGCTAACCCCCAGTCCATAGTGGCTGTAGGTGCTACACTAGAGGGATCTAAGGTAAAAGATGAGTGGTCTGGCCACAGCGGAATCACCCACCTGCAGTTGAGGCAAACTGTTAGCCTGCTGTGGTGATAAAGGCTGTTAGCCTAACTTTTTTTTTTTTTTTTTTTTTTTTTTTTGTGGCTGAAAGAAGGACTGACTGTGGGATCAGTAGTTTGTTCCATGATAAAGCAGAAAATGGTACCTCTTTCCTGGGGAAGTCAAGCAGCAAATCCTGGTGAAAACAAGTCTTTAAAAGTAAATTTTTTCACAGAAAAACACAGTAAGGAGCACTTTAAAAACATTGCTAGCCCGCTAGCCCTCAAAAAGTAAAATAAACACAATTTCTACACAGAAAAGTTTTTCAGTTACTTTACACAATTTTTAAACTGACAGGAAAAAAACACTTCCGTGCAAAAAGTATGATATAGTCTCATGACAGTCCATTAAAACACAAAACTGATAGCTTTAAAATAATGTTACTGAAGGGTTAGTGATAAAACACAAAGAATATGTATTAAAATGGAACTTTTTTCAAAAAAAGGGAACTTATCTTCCCAGCAAAGGAACAGCACCAAGCTGACCGTCAATCCTCAAAAGCATTAGAGGAGAGTAATCTTCAGCAGCAATAAAGCTCTGAAGGGCTTGGCGCCCAAACTTGTATTTTAGTCATCTCAGCTGAGCTGCCCCGTAGCTCTGGTACATGGAAGCTGCCCTGAAGCTTTTGAAGCTGTCCAGTATTATATCCTTGGCAGGATCTAACCCATACAGCTAAGACTACTGCAGCAATCAGTATAATGAACATTCATAGATAGCATGAGACCCAAAATCCTGAGGTATTCTCTTGCACTGAACTAAGTCTAAGAGGAAAATCTTATAACTAGATCTAGATCTATTTTTTTCCAGTAGAAGATAATTTCTTTGAATTTAGGTGTCTAACTGATACCCCAGGAGCACAATCCAGTGTGAAAGAGTCAGAAAAGACTTTTGAATGTTCTCTTGGAATCCCAGCTTGTCTAAGAGGTCTCTCAACCAAGTAAGAGATTCTTGAACCTTTGAAAAAGACTCTGCAAAGATAAATGCTTCATTGAAATATGTTAAAATGTGGATTCCCTGTAGCCTGCAATGATGTATAACTGGAGCTAGACACTTTTTGGACAGTCTTGGTGCAGTGGACAGTCCAAAGGTTAAGGCAGAGAACTGATAATGTGATCCAGACACACAGAAACTCAAGAAATGCTTGAAGTCTAGATGAATAGGGATATGATGATAAGCATCTTTTAAGCCTAGAGTTACTAGGAAACTTGAAAGAGGAAAAAGAGGTAACGTTGTGAAGTGACAGCATTTTGAACTTGGGAGAAATCACAAAAAGGTTTAGATAAGACAGGCCCAAAACTGGTCTCCAAGCATTTTCTTTCTTTGGGACTACAAACATTCTTGAATACAAACATTTTTTTTTTTACCTTGGAAGGAGGAATTTGATCTATCACTCCCTGGGACAGCATGTGAATAATGACAGGTTGAAATAAAGGAGTCTGGTCCAGTGGATGAGTGATTACTCCCTGGAAAGGAGGAATTTCCTCCCACTGCCATTTATAACTTTGATGAATGATCTGCAGAATCCATTTGTATGAAAAAGAAGTTATGTACTCACCATAACGTTCCATGTTTGTAGTCCATCTCGCCCTTCATTCTTACACATGGGTTCGGAGCCGATCCTCAGCTCTGACTTGGCCCTTTTACAGCTCAAAGTCTTCTAGTTGGCTCATGGCTATCTAGGTATCCCATGGTGCACCAGTACAATCCCCAGATCTTGTTTGCTGCTAACTAAGAGAAATAATAACAAACCATACAGAAAGAACCCAATAATAAAAGGTCTCCAGTCAATAATAACAATATTTTTCTGCCTCCAGATCCTTCCAGGATGGGGGTACGAGGGTGGGTTCATAAGAATGAAGGGCGAGATGGACTACAAACACGGAACGTTATGGTGAGTACATAACTTCTATCTCGCCTTCATTCTTACACATGGGACAGCATCCCTAGCACCTTATTCTTGGGTGGCTCAAGGAAATATACTCCTGAGTACCGTGGAACCAAAGGATGCTCTACCCCTGGAGGTCAAATCCACTTTGTAATGAGTAATAAATGTGTGAGGGGTAGCCCAAGTTGCTGCTGCACAGATATTATCAAGTGGGACCCTGGCTTGAAAGGCTGCAGAAGTAGACTGAGATCTCGTAGAATGAGCCTTAATTTTGAAAGGTAAAGGCTTACCATCAGAAGAGTAAATGTAAGCTATATAGCTAGAGATCCAATTAGAGACGGTCACTTTGGAAACTGGTAGACCTAATCTGGAGTCAGAGAAGGAAAGAAGTAATTGGTCTGACTTCCTGAATTCCTTAGTCCGGTGCAAATAAAAATGTAATTGTCTATGAACATCCAACTGATGAAACCTGTATTCTGCTGCGTTGGAATGATTAGGGAAGAACACCGGAAGTTCTATGGACTGGTTCAAAGTGCTATGGGAACAGACCTTGGGGACAAAGGATGGATTAGTATGAAGAGATACTCTGTCTTTGTGAAATATCAGATAAGGGGGTTTGACAAGCAGTGCTTGTAACTTTGACACTCGTCTAGCAGATGCGATTGTCACCAGAAACAAAGTTTTCCAAGACAGAAATTTCAAAGGCGACGAATGAGATGGCTCAAAGGGTGGAGATGTTAATTTGGATAGAACAAAATTCAAGTCCCATGAAGCAACCGGTTCCTGAAGGAGAGGTCTTAAAGTGGCACTTTTAAGGAAGGTCTTGCACAACCTATGTGACATCAGATTAGAATCTTGTAGACCTAGATGAAAATTAGAAATCGCTGCAAATTGAACCCGGATTGTGGTAGCCGCAGATCCCTGGTGGAAAAGTTCAGACAAGAATTCCAAAACCACCAGAATAGAAGCAGTATAAGGGTCAACATTCCTTTCCTCAGCCCAGATAGAGAACCTCCTTCATTTACTGGAATATAATTTCCTAGTGGAGGGTTTATGAGAAGACGTAAGGATATGAGTCACAGAGGGTGAGAAGTTGTGAAGCCTGACTAGGGATGGAACTGGAGCAGCAAAGCTGTCAAATTGTGGGTGTGTAGGGTGGGGTGAAGCAAGCCTGACATGTGCATCAAGAGATCTGGCACTGGGTTCAGAATCCATGGATCGTCTAGAAGGTGAGGCCCGAGAAAGGGGAAACAAACTTGTCAAAGCCAGTAAGGAGTAATGAGGATCAGTTTGCTTCCCAGCTGTTTCACTTTCTGAATCGCCTTGGATATGAGAGGAAAGGGAGGGAAAGCATAAAGGAGACCCAGAGGCCAATCATGAACAAGTGTGCCTCTCGGTGACTCCCCCGGAAAGGGAATGAGGTAGAAATAGCTGCTGCATTTGGCATTGATTGGGCTGGCAAAGAGATCGCAGCAAGGCTGTCCCCATCTGCAGAAAATCTGGTCCACTATTTCCTGCTTCAAAGACCACTCATGAGGCATCAAAATTGCCCGGCTGAGTTTGGCGGCTATCACGTTGGTTGTCCCTGGGATGTGCATCGCCACAAGAAAGCACTGGGAAAATAACGCCCATTTCCAAACTCAAATAGCCTCTTGAAAGAGTGAGTATGATCTGGTTCTGCCTTGTTTGTTGATATACCATACTACCGACATGTTGTCTGATTGTATTGCAATCGTTCCAAGAGGAAGAAGGTCATGAAGTGCTTGCAATGCCAGGAGTACTGCCCTCATCTCTAGAACACTGATATGCAGGTTAGCCTCGTGATCTTGCCATGTGCCTTGGAAAGTCCTGCCTAGCTAATGCCCCCCTCCCCCCTATCTGTGAGGCATCCGTGGTCACAGTGGCAACGGGTTGGCGAGGGACAAATGGAGTGCCCGTGGTTAACTGATTGGTTTGAATCCACCAAATGAGGTCCTTCTTGCAAGAGTCAGTTAACAGAATGTGGTGAGTCAAGGGCAGTTGTTGAAAGGACCACTGGGATGACAGGAGCCACTCAAGAATCCGCATGTGTAGTCTGGCTAGCGGCACTATGGTAGAAGCCATGGTCCCTAAAACTTCAGAACAGTCTTGGCCTTGACTTTTCAAAGAGGGAGAAGAAGGTGAATTTGAAGTACCACATCCCGTGCCCTTTCTACTGGAAGATGAGCCAACATGGCTACTGTGTCTATTTCTGCACCTATAAAAATCACAAATTGAGAGGGCAATAAGGCAGATTGTTTCCCAATTGATAGTAATCCCCAACTGGTCACAGAGTTGAATAGTAGCATCCCTGGTCTGAAGAAGTAGATGCCTGGTGGGGGCGGTCAGGATCCAGTCGTCTAGATACGGAAACACCTGGAATCTTCGACGTCTCAGGTGAGCTGTCACTACTGCCATACAATTGGTGAACACCCTGGGGGTTGTGATGAGACCAAAGGGCAGAGCACGAAACTGGTAGTGACTGTCTCCCAGCCGGAGGCGTAGATGACTCCTCGATGCCCTGTCCATTTTTATGTGGTAGTAAGTGTCTTGGAGGTCTATTAAGCACATCCAAGTGTCTTTCCCTAGTAACGGGAGTATAGACTGCAGTGTCACTATCCGGAACTTGTCCTTTACGGATTTGTTTAATTTGCTGAGGTCCAAGATGGGCCTCCAGTCCCCTGTACATTTTGGCACTAAAAAGAATCTGGAGTAAGTTCCAAATCCTATTTGGTCTGCAGGGACGGTTTGGATGACTCTTTTTGCCAGCAACTTGTTGATCTCCACAGTTGCTTGATCCTTGTGATTGGGTGGAACATCTGGGATCCTCTTGGGTACATGAGGTGGCAGAGAAAAGGATATGGAATAACCTCTGGTGATAATTCTTTGTACCTATCTGTCTTGAGTGATACTTAGCCAGTTTTCTGAATACAAAGAAATGCGACCCCCGACCGGCTCCAGAGAAGCACGGTCGGGTCCCACATTAGGAGCGCTGGTAGGGCTGGTCCCAAAACGAACCGCGGCCTCCCAGGTTTTGTGGTCCGCCCTGCCTCTAGGGCAACGTCAACCATTTTCTCCTCCTCCTCTGCCTCTGAAGGAGGAGTCACCCTGTGCATCCTGGAAAAACCTCTGGGACTTCTTGAACCACATTTTACCACCTCTCTGACCCTTGGGATATGGTTTAGAGGGGACGGTAAAACGTACTCCCACGGCAGAGAGTGTTTTCCCTTCTTGCTTGCACCGGGTGAGTGTGTCCTCTACCTTAGGTACAAACAATGAAGAACCATCAAAGGGGGTGTTAGTAAAGGTAGACTTGAATGGTTCCGCAAAATTACACAAGCGCATCCAGGAATGCCGCCTTAGGGAAATTCCTGAACCCGCTGCTCTGCTCACTCCATCAGCTGCATAAGAGATGAGCTTCATGGACAAGCTGACAATAGAATTCAAGGTGGACAACTGGGCAGACACCTTCTCAGGGACTGCCTCAGCGACTGTACCTTGTAGAGTCTCTCAACTTCTTAAGGAGATCTCTCTGAAGCCTCGTAAAGTGTGTTAGGTAGTTCAGAAATCTAAGAGTAAATGCCACTGATGAAAAAAATACGCTTCCCGTATCTGTCCATCGTTTGAGATTCTTTATTCGGCGGATAGACAGAAGAAGAAGTCTCCGCTAGCTCCTTCTTAGTGGCCGCCGCCACCACCATGGCATCTATGGGAACACCCTTTGACAAAAATTCCTTCTCCTTGGCAGCTGACAGAAATGTATTTGGTCTCCTGGGGACTGGCTCCACGGCATCAGGAGTATTCCACACCTTCCAACTAATGAGCTCTTACAGTTCGTTGAAGGGTGGAGACACCCAAGAGGCTGAAGGTTGAGACCCGAAAGCCTTCAGGTACACCGACTCCTCATCAGAAGGGGTGACAGTGGGCCAGCTGCACCTCTGCTTAAGGATCTCCAAGATGTCTACAAAGAAGACATCCTCAGAGGACGACTTGGGGGACCCTTCTGACTCCTCAAGGTCAGTGTCCGAGGTAAGAGACTTGTCCTGGGAGTCTACATGCCTCCTCTTGCATGTCCTCTTCCATGGAGGCTCCTCAGAAGGATATTCCGGGGAGGTCTCGGAAGAATGGGGGCCACCAGCCAGGGGATCCTAAGGCTGCAGGTCTCTGCTGTCCAAAGAGGGAGTAGGTGTTGAGACAGAAGTAGGTGCCCTAGGGAGAAGAGTGTCGGTACCCCTGATATGAGTTGATCGGGACAGCACACTCCTCATCATCTCGAATGCCGACCTCGCTGGCTCCAAAGAACTCCCCAGCTCCGAGGAGACCAAGAATGCCATCGGCTTAAAGAATGATGTAGGGTCCGAGCTCACCCTAGCTGACGCGCTGAGAGGAAGGTTCGGAACTGAAGAGGTTCGGTTCCAGGCATCCTTGTCAGGGCCAACTGGGGAGCTTCGGCTCCTAGACACCACGGAAGACACCGAATGTGTCGGAGCGGAACTTGGCTCCGAAACAACCTCAGGAGGAGCTGGAACCGAGGGTTCCACCAGTGGTACCGAACACGCCATCTCCAAAATCCAGCACGGCTCGGAGGAGGAATCACAGAAGGGGTAATGGACACAAGTGGCCCCAAAACCAACTGGGTCGGAGCCAACAACATTTTAGGTAAAGCAAATGACTTCAGGAGTCCCAGCACTACTCTCTCCACATCTTCTTCCAATAAGCTCCTGGAAGATCTGGAAGACAGTGTGGGAGAATGGGATCTCTGTAATATGGGTGACTTTAATGTAGGGGAGACCGGTAAGGGATCCGTAGACAAGCTCTGATGTTTGCTATCAGTGGTCGGCTCCGAACTACCTGGTGCCGACACTACAGCAACAGTAGTAGTAGTAGTACCCTCGATCGGCTCTGAACTCAATGGAGCTGAGGAAGTAGCAGGATTGTCAGATTTATATTTTTTGAGAGGTGGCTCCGATGCACCAGTTGACACCGGGGATAGCCTCTTAGAAGATTTAGATTTCTCCTTTTTCGATCCATGTGACTTAGAAGAGGAGGAAGAGCTAGCCAGATGTTCCTCAAAAGAGGGCTTAAGGAGACCTTTTAATATAAGTTTATTCTTTCTCTCCTGCAATACCCTGGCACTAAATGAGTGACAAAATAGGCATGTTTCCTGTAAGGGGATGGCCCCAAGACAGTATACGCAGTTACTGTGGCAATCCGTTATAGACATCTTCTGTGAACATTTCACACACTTCTTAAAGCCAGATGGATTATGATCCTTGACCTCCTTGGACATCTCACAGAAGACTGCCAATCAGACACACCGAGAAAGAAAAGGGAAAGTGGGAGGACTAGGTCCTCTAACTTAAACAGGCCTAGCCCTTAAAGTACCAGCAAAGACAGAACCACAAGGACTAGGTCCTCTAACTAAAACGGACCTAGAAAGGGAAGGTTCAGAAAGACGATTTAACAGTCTCCCACACACACCAGAGAAGAAATACAATCTGTAATAATTCAAATAAAGAGAACAAAGGTCAAAAACCCCATTCTAACTGCAAATACAAATAAGCGGAGAGCTCCGCAAGCCAAAGCTATTTATTTATTTTAATCTAAGAACACTGAGAGAAAGCTTATCTAAAATTTGAAATAATGCACACATAGTCTAAACTATGCGTAAAAGTGCCTACAACCACTAATATCAACAATATCTGAACTAGTAGGATATATAAATATATATAACAACCCCAGTGAAGAAACTAACGGGCCCACAGGATACCAATGAGAATGATAAGGCCAACGGCCAACTGTTCTCAGAAAACTTAACACAGGAAGAACTCTAGTAAATGTTAAACTATCTAACTACAAAAACAACACTAATAACAGCTATATAAAGCTATCTAAATATGAAAAACAGCAGAATTTAGCCAAAATATCAGGAAAATGTGTTAGACTTAGCCACGACCAAGAAGAAGCACATCCGAACTCATCAACGCGGCAAATGAGATCTGAGGATTGTACTGTTGCACCATGGGATACCTACCTAGCCACAAGCCAACTAGAAGACTCTGAGCTTGTAAAAAGGCCGAGTTGGAGCCGAGGATCGGCTCCGAACCCATGTGTAAGAATGATGGCAAGATAGGACTACAGAACATACTATCTACTGCCAAAGATAAAAGTGGAGATTCAGACTTTCTGGAAGGAAAAGCGACTGCCAGAGTAAGGGGGGACCCTCAAATAGTCATTCTGTCTTGTTGTATTGTCCTTGGTTTGGGGTGGTTCTAGAATTCTTTTTGGAACCCTCTTGCCATTTCTTCTGAAGTGTCTGTTTACCTGTATTTTGCTGAGACTGTTTATTCTGCTTATTGGCAAAACTGGATGAGGAGTTAGAAAATCCCTTAGAAAATTTGGAAGAGGAGGGATGAAACATCTTAGAGATTCCCTGGGTCAGCTTACACCTTTCGTCACTTTTTTAAATCAGCTCTGCAGTAAGTGGGCCAAAACCTATATCTCTAGCCAAAGTGGAATTTAAAACCTTATAACATCATGTGGGAGGTTCTGAGAATGACGTTATACAAACTTCATCAAAACAGTACCAGAGGCCATAGCACTGGAAGAAGTATCAATAAAGTCATAAGACTGTAGTCACCTGTGCAACAGAAGAAACTAAATTATTTAAATAAGATTTTTCCTTACAAGAAGAAATTACATATGAGCCTGACAATTCAAAATTCTGAAAATCTAAATTGCAGAAGTATACACTTTTTCCTTATACCTGTCAAGAATTTTCCCATCCTTATCAGAAAGAATAGGATAGTAATTAAGTAAGCGTTTAGCATCAGTAGGATCAACTAAAGCTATAGCTGCTGGATCAGGTTGGGGAATGATGTATAAAAACCTAAATGGCTGAAGAACTTTATACATCCTATTTGCCTTTTTAGTGGCAGCTGGTTGACATCCTCTAAAGCAGACAGAAGAGGAGGAACGGGCGCATGTTCTGGGAAATTCATTCTGTAACTACTCGTAGTATTTTATGAGAGACTGAGAAACTACTGTGAACTCCCTCTGAAAACAATGACACATTATACCAATATTCTCAGAGAAAGAGAACCTCCCACAGGAAGAATCAGAAACTGAGCTCTCCTTTGAGCCTGAATCAGAAATTTGAGGAGAAAACCCATCTTCCCATTCAGATTTATAATCCTGATTCTCTTCAGGAAGCATCCTTCTTTCTTTTATCAGAAACTACTTTACAAGAAGGATCAATAGCCTGAATTAAACCCTGAGTCAGACTGAGTAAACTACCCTTGTCTAAGGAAATTTAAGAAGAAGTAGACTCACGCTTAGTTTTTTGTTTCTTTTTGACAGGAAAAATGGGGCCAGCCATTTTACTAATGTCAGCAGTAGCTTCCTCAAGGATGGGCACAGCATTCTGACACAACAGAGAAGCCTTCTCTTTGGGCTCTCCCAGGACCAACACAAGTGATTCTCCCTTGTCCATTGAGGGAGCACTAACAATTGCAGAGGGCATGGCTAACCATAAGTCCATAGTGGCTGTAGATGCTACAACAGAGGAATCAGGTATAAAAGATGAGTGAGCTGAGAAAATCTAAATTGCAGAAGTATACACTTTTTCCTTATACCTGTCAATAATTTTCCCATCCTTATCAGAAAGAATAGGATAGTAATTAAGTAAGCATTTAGCATCAGTAGGATCAACTAAATCTATAGCTGCTGGATCAGGTTGGGGAATGATGTATAAAAACCTAAATGGCTGAAGAACTTTATACATCCTATCTGCCTTTTTAGTGGCAGCTGGCTGACATCCTCTAAAGCAGACAGAAGAGGAGGAACAGGCGCATGTTCTGGGAAATTCATTCTGTAACTACTCGTAGTATTTTATGAGAGACTGAGAAACTACTGTGAACTCCCTCTGAAAACAATGACACATTATACCAATATTCTCAGAGAAAGAGAACCTCCCACAGGAAGAATCAGAAACTGAGCTCTCCTTTGAGCCTGAATCAGAAATTTGAGGAGAAAACCCATCTTCCCATTCAGATTTATAATCCTGATTCTCTTCAGGAAGCATCCTTCTTTCTTTTATCAGAAACTACTTTACAAAAAGGATCAATAGCCTGAATTAAACCCTGAGTCAGACTGAGTAAACTACCCTTGTCTAAGGAAATTTAAGAAGTAGACTCATGCTTAGTTTTCTGTTTCTTTCTGACAGGAAAAATGGGGCCAGCCATTTTACTAATGTCAGCAGTAGCTTCCTCAAGGATGGGCACAGCATTCTGACACAACAGAGAAGCCTTCTCTTTTGGCTCTCCCAGGACCAACATGAGTGATTCTCCCTTGTCCATTGAGGGAGCACTAACAATTGCAGAGGACATGGCTAACCATAAGTCCATAGCGGCTGTAGATGCTACAACAGAGGAATCGGGTATAAAAGATGAGTGATCTGAGATGCGATAAATGGCCACGGCAGTCACCTACCTTAGGTTCAGGTGAACTGCTAACCTATTGTGGTGGCAAAGTTTTTTTTGCTTAACTTTTTCTTTTTGCGGCTGAGAGAAGGGCCAGCCATGGGACCAGTTGTTTGTTCCGTAGGCAAGCCAAAAACTGGTGCCTCTTTCCTAGGGAAGACAAGAAAATGTCAGTAAAAACTACAATTCTTTAAAAGTCATTATTTTCACAGGAAAAACACAGTAAATAATGCTTTGAAACCCTTTGCCAGCCCCCAAAAAGTAAACACAATTTTCCATAGAAAAATGTTTTTCAGTTACTTTACACAACTTTTAAACTGACAGGAAAAAAGATCACTCACATTTGAAGTACAGTACAGTCTCCTGACAGTCTATTAAAACAAAGCACTCCTAGCTTTAAAATAACTTTCCTGAAGAGGAAAGTGATAAAAAAAGAATATTCAGTAAAATGGACATTTTTTCCCAAAGAGAACTTTATCTGCTGAGCAAAGGAACAGTACCAAGCCAACAGACAATCCTTAAAAGCCTTACAAGAGCATTCTCTTTGGTGGCAGTAAAGCTCTGAAGGGCTTGGCATCCAAATTAGTCTTTTAGTTAGTTCAGCATGAGCTGCCTGAGAGTTTTGGTGCATGGAAGGTGCCCTGAAGCTTTAAAAACTGTCTGGGTGTTATATCCTTGCAGGATATAACCCATATAGCTTAGGCTACTGCAGTAGTAATCAATATGAAGAACATCAGGGGTAATGCCACAGAAGTGGAAGAGGAAGTCTTGTTGGGAGGGGCTCTTGGCAGCAAGGAAGGGGGGGGCTAGAAAATGCATAAACTAAGATGGATAATACTGTTGATGGCTAAGAAAGCCATTATAAGGAAATGGTAAAAAAGGGAAATCCAACAATTGGCAATGTCAAGAGGCCAATGGAAGATCTTAGGAAGCGTTGGGAAAGGGCAGGGGAAATGGTTTTCTGCGTGACTTAACAAATGGTGCTCTTGTGTAAATTATGTCACTCAACACTCTCCTTATTAAGAAATATTAACTATAGACTAACAGTCCAGTATTACTTAATACTGCGGAACAGAGCTGATGATTTTTTTTTTCTTTTTTGTTTCTTGGTCAGATGCTTTTTTCTGCCGTTTCTAATATTTTCTATTTAACAATGTTTTAAGTTTTGGGGTATAAACATTCTGTAAAGT